>NW_024064153.1:293728-484430 GCF_009727055.1 Benincasa hispida | reverse complement strand
ACGTAGGTCCAACCCAGATAGGTCCGAAGGGAAAGTTTTATGGCCTTTTCTTGACGAGCATTCCTTCTCCTTGTTTTTCGAGCAGTTTGGTTGAAACCCAAGTTTCTAACATAATTTTGCCAGTGCTTCCTAAGTGCCCACTAGGGATAACATTTTATGTTTGCTCCATAGGCTTACCCTATTGTTTTTATCATTCTATGTTCTTCTGGCAATTTCCATATCTCACTCGTTCCCATATAACAAAAACATTGCATTTTTTAAACCAAATAAAAGAAAAACTTAATTAGTACAACAGAGTTATGTCCTTACTTTCCATAATTTAGGCAGTCTTTTGCTCATTGACTATCTTCTCTAATGATTCCAAGCCAACTCTTCATTGCTTCTCATTGGAGTCCAGGTCTTTCACTCACCAGGGCTTCGTTTGTTATGTGTTAATGTCGTGAATTAAAAGCTATTATTTTCAAAATTTTAGTTGAAGCATAACATCAGTTTTTTGAAAGCAAAGCAATAGTACGTTGGCTAGTTCTTTTAGGGCAGCAAAAATTTGAGGTTTCTCTTTCATGTTCTTGTGCCTTTTATATTTTTCCCAGTAATTTTCAACTCTTTTTCAGTTCATAGCCCTTTTTGTGAAGTCTGTAATCTTTGACATTAGTCTATTGACTGATTACATTCAAAAGAATATAGAACTACATACACTTCATCCTACCACAATTAAAATAAACTTATATGCTAGATGGATGGTGACTATTCTACAACCATTTTGGAGAGGTTCTCATTGAGGCCAGCCCACAACTTCAATTCATAATCATGAACTTCTTCTCTGCATTGCTTTTAATGCATCTAAGAAGTCTGACTTCACCTGAAAATAAACAAGATTAGAAGTTCATGGGACAAATATGAAAGTATTGGAAAGCTAATTGTGCAAGGGTTCGTTTTGTGAGTTCTAAAACTATATTTTAATGTGTCAAGGCAAGCATAAGACATATGATCTAAAATATAATATAAATAATAAAATATTGTAAAATAGGTAACAAGTATGCAAATGTCCAAACATACTTCGACAATGGCATAGATTTCTAGAAGGGACATAAACCGCACCATATGAACGACTCCATGGAGAATAAAACAATTGGAGTATGTTGAATATGTTGAAAAAAGATTGAGGTTGGATCTCCAAATCTTTTGCATAATTCTTATTCAAGATATATGTTCTAAATTGGAATATCTAATTTTTTTCCTGCTTAGTAATGTATTATTGTAGAAGGATTGCATTTTGTCTTCTTAACACAAAGAATGCCACTTAAAGATAGAATCTTCAGCAGCATATCTTCAGTTGCTGAGGTGGGCAGGTTTTTGTCATTTTTTCCATTCTCATGTTAATTAAAGAAGCTTTGAAAGACATGGTTTTTGAGTTTGAGGAAAAAGAGGTAGAAAAAAAAATAAAATCTTCTTGCTGAGCTTGATTTCTTAATGATAAAGCAGAAGCTAATAACTTTAAATTGGCATCACTTTTTTGTCAACTGGAAGATTAATCGAAGCATCAGAAGTAGAGACAGCACTTCGCTTTCTTTAGTACTCTTATTTGTCTTAGCTTCTTGATGTAATTTAGATTTCTATAGCCTAGTTGTCTATATTTTTGTTCGGATTGCAACATTCAGATTGTATTGCTTCATTAGACTACTCTTATTTTGGCCTTTGTTGGAATTCTCAATTTGTTGTATATGATGAGGGTGCTATGGGGGTGTCAACCTAGTTGAAATGTCCTTGTGCACCTACTGATCCTTTGGTTTCCTGATTGATTTCCTTGTATTTTCCTTTATTATCAAAGTACTCATCTCTTGTACTAATTATATTGATTAATAAAGGTTGTTTCCTTTTCAAAAAAAAAAAAAAAAAAAGCAGAAGCTAATAACATTTCTCCACATGAAATTGTTATTTGAGCTGCTGTTAAAGGAGAGCTTTTGCAGTTCTTAATTGAAGAAAGGAATTATATTCAGAAGAGCAAGTTAAATTAGCTTAGGCTGGGAGATGAAAATTGGCTTAATTGCCCAAAAATTCTTCAAAAAAGCTTCCAAGTCATTCATTATTGCTCTCAGTTTGTCCCCTTCGTTTGATGGATAATGAAAATTCTCTTCTCTTCATATTTTCTTTGGATGCTTTTATTCGATAGAATGTTGGAGGAAGCTTTTTCTTCATTGAAGCTTCATTGGGTTTGGAGCAATGATCTCAAGACCATCGTTATTCAAATTTTAGTTGGCCCTTCATTATAAGTTCAGGCACAACTTTATGGGCTAATGCAGTGAAAGCTCTCCTTTGCTCCTTTCAGAAATTTGGTTCGAGAGTATTCAGTCAAGCCACTTCCTTTTTCTGATCGTTATGAGATTCCTCAAGTCAAAGCCTCATCATGGTGTTCTCTATCTAAACACTTTGCTGATTATTCAACTCTAGTGATTTGTTTAAACTCGATTGTTTTTACTGCTTCGTCAGAAGTTTAGTCTATGTTTTATATTTTGGTTCTAGCTTTGTTTTGGCAAGTTTGTAGTTTTTATTTTGTTCCATCTCATGTACTATGAGCATTAGGGTCATTCACTATTTCAATAAAAAGTCTTGTTTCCGTTTTAAAAAAATATCTTTGTATTTTGAGTATTAGTCTCTTTCATTCAATAAAACGTTGTATTTCCTTTAAAAGACAATAATAATAATAACTCAAATAACATACTTACCGAGCTTGGGTAGTCTGCACTTATTAATTGATGACTACAAGTTGCCTACATGATGGGATGATAAATTGTCCACTTTTCTGTGTTGATGCTTTAAAGGGACTTAACTGATATTACAAACATTTTGATGTCTTTCCGGAAATAATCTTTTTTTTTTAACGGAAGCAAACACTTTTCATTGATGAAATGAAAAAAGACTAATGCTCGAATTACAAAGAAACAACAAAATAACAAGAACTAAACCACATAATCAAATTTTAACATGACCTAAACCAAACAATTCTATTGATCAAAGTACAAGTACAGCTAAAAAGAAATGTCCTCCATGGCTAAAGCCTGAGAGATATCAGAAAATAGATGTTCCAATTAGCTGTGTGAGGAAAACAAAATCGCTCAAAAAACACCAAGTCTAATTAGATGCTGCAAAATGCAACAATTGCCAAAATTACAAAAGTATCTAACTATCTCATCCCCTCAATTCCTTTATACCAAATCTTCAAATCTAGGCCTTTCCCTGTTCGCTTTATTTGCAATAAGCTAGAGAATCTAGGCTTTACTACCAAAATAATAACGATATATGATCTACTACTACCAAGAGAAGAAGAGGCACTAGACCAACCAATCCAATCAAAACTGTACTTGTTAGAGATGGTTATGCCACAAAGTATCAGATTCCAAATAAAAACCTCAACAACTATCGGGAAAGAGGCAGCTGTTTTCCTCCCTCTAAATTTACCCCAAATATCTCATGATCTGCTCAAATTTCAGGGCTGATTTAAAATGTATCTTAGCTAACATACCCAATGGGTGGAAATGTCAAAATGGACATCTAGTTGGAGTTCACCTGTCTTTAAGATGAAGACCTCCTATTTTAGGAGTTTTCATGTGACCTTATTCCTCAACACGATCTAGAAGCACTTGGCTATCAGACTACCTGCTAGAACCAGACCATGATACTCGGGTTTATTCAATTAATTGGGTTTAGACAGGTTAACATCTACGCATGTACACCGCCCAAAAGAGTTCAGAAACATCAAACAATTGGAACAACTAACGAACTTCACACAATAACAGGACTACGAAATGATGTATCTATCAATAACAATACATAGATTTGAGAAGAGGAAAGGCAAGTAATTTTGCAAACCATTTGGCGACATTGGTAAGTGCAGAGCATGTGCTCAGAGGACTCTTGCGAGCACCCTGGTTGTGTCATTGCTGGCACCAAGGGAAGAGGATCTTCATAGATAACGAGCGGCAGATCTGAGGCACCGGCTGGTAAGGAATCGGGCAGAGATGCAACATCGGAACGTTGCTTCTTCGGTGGAGGAGTCCTGACAATCATGCTGCTGACTTTTCAAATTCCAATTGATGGGTTAGGGTTTGTTCGGGAAGTGCAGTTGTGTGGGCTACTGAACAATTTGAAAACAACGGTCGTTTGATGGCCGTACCAAAGAGCTTCACTGTGACGAATTAATCAAATGTAAAGGCGATGAGAAAAGTTGGTGAATCGAGAGTTTTTTTTTTTTTTTTTTTAAGGGTAAAAAATAACTCTTATTTCACTTTTCATGAATAGCACGTTTTTAAAGACTCGTTAAAATAATTTTTTGTGTGCTTCTCGATCGAAATAAATCATCAAGGTCTATATAAAGAGTTAACTTTTTTAACTTATATCCAAACTATCTATTCTTTTGGACTTAGTGGAATCTCGAGAATCGAGATTTACATAATTTTTTCAAATCTTGCTTAATCTTTCTGATCTTTCCAAAATTTAAAAACCATACCAACAAATATTATAGAATTTAGAGAATATTGAAAAGATAATTGTTAAATCGATTTAGATAATCGGTAGATTAATTTGAAAATTCATGGAAACATAAGTTGGGCACTATATTTGCAAGATTACACAATAATTTATATAAGATTTGGAAAGATTATAAGAAAATTTTTTAAAGATGTAAGAGTTAATATAAGATTTGAAAAGGTTGCATGATATTTGGAAAATATTATGTGAATCTCAAATCCGGAGCAAAATTGTATCGAGAAAACATGAAAGAATTGATAGTTGGATATAAGATGAAAAAATTATTTTTTTATTCAAATCTCGATGTCGATCTCAACTAAGAATGACTAAAAAAACTATTTTAACGAATTTTCAAAAAGAATGCTAGTTGTGAAAGGTAAAACTGAAAGAGGGTTATTGTTGTTTAATAATATGATGTTTAATGTCCTTATAGATGTGAATGAATTAAGTAGAATTTCTCTTCAAAAGCATAAGTATAAACTTCTAAAGAACTAAATTACTTGGTAAGACCAAGGTTAAACTTAGGGATTTTCAAGTCAAATAATCTTATCAGTTATGTTTATCTTTGGTTTTATAAATTCAAATTCATGCAGTTGAGACTTTTGAACTAAAAACTTTAATAAAAATATGGTTTACGTAACAACATAAATGCATAGTTTGAAAACTCTGAGAATGTGCGATTGAGAAAGGTGCCTTTTGCATGAAAAATAAGGTTGAGATGATTACCATCATTCCTTTTAACATATATAAGAGTTTCCATTTGTATTCTTAACCACAGCATTATACGCAATCTTTCAGTGAGGAAACCACATTTATCATGTTTCCCGGATGCATGCATAGAAGTTACTTGAATAAAGGGTTGTCTTTATCTCTAACGATACTACCTACTTTGATTACTGTTCACAATCCCTTAGTTAATTGTTGCTACTTTATTCAAAAGACCAAATGGAACCAAGCTTATAGAAATATGCATTCATTAATCAAACTGAATGTTCACTAAAAGTATATCCACCGGAATGATGATATATGCACCTCAACCCATTTTCATTTAGCTACTCGTGAAGAAATAAGAAATAAAAATGGAGAGGGTACTGGGGACTTCTCTATTTTCAATTAGTTACCATAACTCCCACCCACATGAGTGAATAATTCTCCTATAATGAGGATTTAATAATATTATATTTGTTAGAGTTGATGTCTTAAATCTCAGTAGGTACTGTAATTTGTAATTATAATGTACAAACAATTTATTTATCTAATTAAACCTAGGGCATTCTATTTGATATTTAATAGCATTAACCCATAAAACCAATAAACTAAGATCCAAGGTTGTCTTTTGTAACTTGAACATACATACAGGTGGATCATGTTCAATCGATAACTTAAACAGTCTGTAGTAGATGGATAAGGCTAGGTACCTTATCCTGATAATACTATGAATACGACTCGCTTTGTAGTTGTTACAATTGTTGTAGAATGCTACAAATGATCTTATCCTGATCATTCATGTGGAGACATAGGAGCGGGGTGTTCTATACAAAGAGTTTCTATAAGATCGGACCACAAAATAAATAGTATCTCTATATAACACCGTCGATATAAAAGACTTACATTTCATCAAGATGACCATAGGTAACTTGACCTAAATCCTGAGTGGAGTTGTGAACTTCTGCCTATGAAGGTAATTCTTTGTTTTGCATAGGTGAGAATGGTCAATTCTTCGATTCAATATGCCTATCATTTTGTGGATTTGTCTGATTTGGGAGCTGGGAACGTATCTACACAAGAAGTAATTTACTCATTCTCTATGGTTAGAGTAAGTAGAGAAATTGCTCCCTTAAGGGGTGATTAAAGGACTTGAATAATGTGGCGTCACACCCTCTTCTGACTTCAAAGGAGTTTAGTCATAGTTAGACTATGACTTATTGTTCATTAGATGGATAAGTGATACTTAAAAGTTAGATGTAACTATAGAGGCAAAACGATAATTTTGGTCAAACTGTACTTACGAGCAATTTGTGAAGGCTCAGCAAACTATTGATTGGTTATATCCAATAGACACAAAAATATATCTGTAGTGTAAATAGTGCCGTCAGTTTAGTGGAATGACCGATAGTTAATGGAAGTTGGTTGATTTAATTAAAAAGTTTAACTAATTAATCAAGTACCATTGGAGCTTTAAACTGTAAGTCCAGGTCCCCTTGGTAGCTCAACTGAGATTATTAAGAATCAAATTAATTTTAGATTAATTTGAATTTTTTAAATTAATTGAGAAAATTAATTATATGTGATGTAATTAATATAATGTATTTGATACATTATAATATAAAGTTTTATTTCAGAAGAAATAAATATTTGAATATGATTCAAATATTAATTATATGAATATTATTCAAATAGAAACTATAAATTAAATTTAATTATGAATTTGATTGATATTAAATAATATATATAAAATGAAAGAATAATAAACTATAACTTATATTATATGTGATAATATAAACTATAGGTTATGTGTTATATTGGATATAACATAAAATTTATTATATATACATATATTAAAGTAGTTAGTAATATTTATATATATGTTAATTTAAATTAAATTAAATGTTATTTTAATTAATTAAAATTAAGGGGAGTCATTGTAACTCCTTCCAACCCATTCTTTCATTGATATCAAGAAAGTGGTTTTCACGATATATATTTTTTTAAATAGAAGTTGGAGATCATTCTTGATATTGAACTTCTCAATTTTTTATCTCTAAGAAACTCATCTTCTCGACACATCTCTTCCTGCCAAAACTAAGAGCAAAGCCCATACCTCTTGCTTGATTTCTCATCCTATAGAGAATATTAAGGAATCGTCGTTGGTGGTGTTCATTTGGTGTTATTGTGCTTGTAGATATTGTTCGTTGAGTTTGTGCAGTACATAGGAGATGAGACGAAGATTTTGTGTCTTCAAGGATAAGTTCTCCTTGGTGTTCTCGTGTTTTGTAAAAGCATGTTGTAGGGTATTGAATATTTATCATGCTTTGTTTTCATCACTATCTCTAATTTATGTATGTTCTGTAAAATTATTTGAGAGACATGATTGCATATCATGTTTTTGCACAGGTTTTCCAAAACCTTCAATATTGAATAAATATAATATAACTAAATGATTATTTAATTAACAATTAATTAATCAATCATATCACATGCATTTTAATCACATTAAAATACAAATCTCTCTTATAACCTATAGTTTTAATATGAACCATATTCACATTAATTTTTAACCTATAGTATTTATATGAATCTCATTCATATAAATAGTATTTGAATCTTATTCAAATATTTACCGCTCACATATTATATAGTTTTAATTTAAATCATATTTATAATTAACTATATACTATAATATATCAATATAATTATACTTTATATTAATCACATTAATATAATTAATACCTTTAATTCCCTTAAATAATTTGAACAATTCAAATTATTCTAAAAATATTTATTCATTGGTTAATCCTTAATAAGCTAGCAAGGGAACCTTATGGACCTACAAATTAGAAGTTTCAATGATATGAGATTAATTAATTAAACTCTTTAATTAAATTAATCAACATTCATTAACTGCTCATCACTCCACTGGAAGCCGACAGCTACACTATTCGCACTGTAGATATACTTATGTGTCCACGGATATAACCAATCAATAGTAAGTCGACCCTTCACGAGTTGCTCATAACTACAGTTGGGTCAAATTACCTTTTTACCTGTGTAGTTACATCTAATTTCTTAAGTACCATTTATCCCTCTAATGAACAGTTAGTTATAATCCAACTATGAACTAGACCCCTCTCTGGCCAGTGAGAGGATAAATCGCCTCATTGTTCAAGATTCAAAGTCAACCTTTAAGGGAACAATTCATATACTTTCTCTAAAGACAGGAAGGAGTGAATTCTATCTTGTGTAGTTGTGTTCTCAGCTTTCTACTCGAACAAATCCCCAAAATGGTATGCTTATTAATTCGGCAATCTGGTCACTCTCACTCATACAAATCAAAGGATCACTTTCATAGACAGGAGTTCACAATTCATTTAGGATTAAGAACAAGCCACCTATGGTCATCTTATTGAAATAGTAATCTCTTCAAGTAACGAAGTTATAAAGAGAAACTAATCATTTTGTGGTCCGGTCTTATATAAACTCTTTGTATAGGAACCCTCACTCACATGTTTCCACATGAACGATTAGGATCACATTATTTATAACACTTTACAATTATTATAACAATTACAAAGTGGGTCGTATCCGTAATGTCACCAGGATAAGATACCCAACCTTATCCATATACAACATACCATTTAGGTTATTAGTTAAACATGATTCATTTGTATGTCATCCATATACATGTTTAAGTTACATAAAATAACTTTGGATCTTAGTTTACTAGATTGAGTTAATGCACATAATGCAAACACCTTCTGAAGGCGGATACAAGTAAAGATGATCCCACGAGACCGAGCATAGATCTCAAAGTGTAAACTTTTATGGAGAACGTGAAAAGAAATTGACATATCATATATATCATTTTCCTCTCAATAAAGAGGCGTTTGGTGCACAAAGTTGAGTTGAGTTGAGTTCGTAATAATTATCTGGGAAGTTAGATTATATGTAAAGTTAGATTGTCTATGTTTGTGGCATAGAGTTGGGTTAAGTTGAGTTGGAATGTCTGCATTTGGAATGTTGACTTGAGTTGAGTTATGTTAGAAAGTCTGCATTTGGGGTGTAGAGTTGAGTTAAGGTATCTGGTGTAGTTTTTCTAAACAAAATTGATTGTCGTGAATTTTTTCCCTATTTTATAAAATTTTCAACCATACACATATTTATCTACAATTTTAATACTAAAAAATGTTTTATTCTCTTTTCCCATTCTTAAAACATAACAAATTCTTACATAGTAAACATATACTAAACACAAATTTTGAATTCAATCTTTGAACGCTCGATTGCATAGCATATATTTTTTTTTATTCCTAAACACCAAACATATTCCAAACAAATGAAAATTTTTTAGAACTACTTAGCCCTCAATCATGAACACTGAAGAAGCTTTAAATTAAACAACTTTTTTGTTTTTCCTTCTTTTAAAATGTAACATATTTTCACCATACACTCGAACACTCAATTGCATAACAATTTTATTTACATTCCAAAAAACATGTCATATTCCAAGAAAATGAAAATTTTCTCTTATTTCTTATTGGGGTTGATGTCCTAAATCTCGTAGGGTTCTATAGTTTGTAATTGTAATATACAAACTTCTTATTTATGTAATAAAAATATTTGATGTTTTATTTCACAATTAATTGCATTAACCACAAACCAATAAACTAACATCCAAGGTTATCTTATAGCTTAAACTGTTGGGATTGGTGACCTAATTCTCCCGGTGGTCTCGTAGTTTGTAAATATATTGTTATTAATAAAATAAATGTTATTTTATAAGCATTTACTCAAATCTAATAAACTAAGATCCGTGGTTATTTCATGTAACTTAAGCATGTATGTGGAGACATACAAGTGGATCATGCCTTAAGTAATAACCTAAATGGTCTGTAGTAGATGGATAAAGGAGGGATACCTTATCCTGTTGACGCTATGGATATGGCCCACTTTGTAGATGTTACAAGTGTTGTAAAGTGCTACAAATGGTCTGATCCTGACCATTCATGTGGAGACATGCGAATGGGTGATATCTGAAGTCTATCATATAAACGGATGCTTGATCGTTTAGTAAAAGGTAGATGATCGTGTAGTAAAAAGGGCCTGATCGTTTAGACGACCGTTTAGTAAAATCGCTTGCGCGGGCGATCGTTTAGAAAAGACTATGTGATTGTTTAGGAAAAGCGCGCGTGTACACGATCGTTTCGTAAACTTTGAGCTATTGTGTATGATCTCGTTTGCTAGGCGATGGACAATGTATTAAATCGTGGAGCAATTATTTTATCTCTTTGCAAAATAAAAACCATTCATGTAATCCTTCAGTTACGAAAACTGATTGCAACCTCCCATTATCTCATTCGGTTACGGAGAAAAAACTGCCAACAATTATCTTATAATTGTTTAATTAGAAATAAATATAATCATATTATATTTATAACCTATAGTTTAATATCACATCATATGCAACATATAAACCATAGTCCTTTTCTCCTCCACCAAATATAAATCATATTTATATCCTTTTCCTCCAATTAATGTATTTCATACATCATGTCAACAATATCATATATAATTGACCCGTTTAATTATATCATATATAAAAAAACTCTCTCTTGTCAATCTGAACACTTCAAACTGACCCAAAAATTGATTCTCAACTTGAATCCATTGAGCTACCAAGGGGACTTTATGGACCTAAGGCTTGAAGCTCCAACGGTACGTGAATAGCTGACTAAACTCTTTAGCCACGAGATCCACAATCTGTTAACTGTCAGGCATTCCACTAAAGACCGAACTCTTATCACCACAGATATATTTTTCTGTCCATCGGATATAACCAATCAACAGTACGATAACCTTTCACAGATGCTCGTAAGTACAGTTAGGCCAATTTACCGTTTTGCCCCTATAGTTATATCTAACTCCTTAAGTACCACTGATCCCTCTAATGGACAATACAACATAGTCGTACTATGTGTGGACACCTCTCGGGCTATGAGAAGGTGTGTGGCGCCACATCGTTCAAGCCCTGAATCAGCCATTAAGGAAGTAATCTATCTACTTACCCTTACTTCAGGGAATGAGTAAATTTTATCTTGTGTAGTTGAGTTCCCAGCTCTCAAATCAGACGAATCCCCAAAGTGGTAGGTTTGAGTCGGCAATCTGGCCACTCACACCCATGCAAATCAAAGGACCGCCCTCAAAGGCAAGAGTTTTGATAACGGGCAGAAATGAACGTTATCATAGTGCTAAGTTCTTAAACAATACTGGCTTGCGTTGATAAAATGTGTTAGATTGTGTCAAAAAAGCATTAAGTTTATTATATTGCGGCCGCATACGTTCATTGCATAGGAACAGTTGATTTTTGTATTTTTTGTGCAAGAAATGCGTTGACGCAAGGCAGAAATTGTGATCATAGGAAATCATTGGTCAAGCGTAGCATTACCGCAAGGCTTTGCGGTGATTGTATTCATAAACATTTGCCTAAGAAGGAGTGTCGCAACTTGGTTGGCGTAACATGGTGGACGCATCTTGGTGAAAGGTATAATTAATCATGATGGGACAGAAAGCTGATAACAGTCGAATCCGAATTAAGTTGACAGCCACTAACGAACAAGTACATTCAGCTTTTCGGTGACAAATATTCAGCGCATCAGTCAGGAATTAAAGTCGTCTCATCTATGCAATCATGAGAGAGAAGCCGCCTTTCACCCTGGAAGTTCTATAAATACCAGAGGCATCCTTTAGAAAAGAGGTTAACCAGTTCACCATTTCATGAATTTGAGAGCTCAGCTCGTCTTTGTCCATAGTTTTCCTTTTTATTTTAAGGCGAAGCAAGAGAAGAGAAAAGACGTCGAAGATCGCTCAAGGCAACTCGAGAAAGAACCTTAAGGCGTAGAAGCAGAGAGCAGGCTGACTTTCGCGAGAGCGAGATTATCTTTTGAACACGAGTAGAAAAACAGTGTAAAAGCCTAGGGAGCAAAAGACTGATACCAGGCCTTTTATTCTATACTTGCATTGTTATTTTGTACTTCATCTTTATATTTATACAATAAAAGTTCTTATTCTACATCTATTCACTCTCTTAGCACGTATGAGTAGCTAAACTAGTCGAATGGGTTGAGAAGAACTAAGCTAACATGATCTAGGAAGTTCATTGCTTGCGATTGTCTTGTTTCATGCTGTGCCAAATACCCCTTTAGAGCTACTCGAGAGAGAGTCTAAGGAAAGAACCTAATGACCTGAGAGATCTAGGTTAGAATCTGGACTCGAGAGAGCAAGATTAAAACTACATAAACAAGAGATAAAGGCTTAGAGATAAGCTCTGTTTGTCAACCTGCATCGCATGCATCCTAGAGATGGGAATGATATTTTGTGGTCATCTTATTTGTGTGTGTGTCATGTTGTCATCGCATAAATAAGAATAAAGGCTTATGTGTAGGTCCTATAGACTTATCGCATATATCGCATGCGTTCTAGCCTTAGAAGCCGTGGCATTCGCACCGAGAGGTGGTTTACTGTTGTATACATGTTGCATGATCGCATAGCATGAATGCATCCTAGGAGGTGTTAGCCAAAATTTTTCTCAACCCGTTCACCGCATACTCATCGCATTTCCCATTTAATCAACTCTTTTCAAACTCCGCCACATTTATTTATTTTTCATCATCGCAAACAACAACCTCAACAATTATTGATTTATTTGGTTACCGCAAAGTTTTCTAAAAATTACCAACACAACCTATTTTCACAAGTCCCTGAGTTTGACCCTGGACTTACCAGGAAACTCAATGGAGTTTACATTTGGATTCCACTGAAGAAACTTGAGTGCTCAACGCAATTTCACCATCGCATTTCATCCACATTTCTACATCATAAAATAACGAATCAAGTTTCCAACTCATTCAAGATTGAGGTCATGTTACCTATGGTCATCCTAGTGAAGTGAAGTCTCTGTCATGAACGACGTTATATAATGAGACTATAACACTTCATGATCTGGTCTTATACAAACTCTTTTGTATAGGACGCCCCCGCTCACGTGTCTCCACATGAATGATCAAGATCAGACCATCTATAGCAAGTCAAAACACTTGTAACTATTCTACAAAGCGGGCCGCATCCGTAGTGTTACCAGGGTAAGGTTTCCCTCCTATATCCATATACTACAAACCATTTTGTTTATCACTTAAGGCATGATCCACCATTATGTCTCCTCATACATGCTTAAGTTACAACTACAACCAGGGATCTTAGTTTATTGGTTTGTGGTAAAGCAATTAAAACATCCAATGTTTCATAGACAACAGTGAAAAAAAATATCATATATTATTACATCAGAAGCGTTTGTTCAATACATTGTTTACAAACTACAGAACCCAACGAGAGTTTAGGGCATTATCCATAACAATCTTCCACTTGTCCTAAAGCGAGGGGGGGTGTACAAAAAACTAGTAAAAAACAATAAAATAGGGCACTAAGGCCCAGTACAAAAATCTTCCACTTGCCCTAGTATAGCCGCGAGCGATCCTGTAGACCTATGCTCTGAAGGTGACCCTAAAAAACTGTAGCTGTGAGAGCCTTCATAAACGGGTCAGCAACGTTGTGCTCTGAAGCGATCTTCGTGAATAGCACGTCCCCTCGATGCACTATCTCGCAGATGAGATGATACTTTCACTTTATATGTTTGCCATGCTTGTGACTCTTTGGCTCCCTAGAGTTCATTACAACACCACTATTGTCACAATAGAGGGTGATGGGCCTAGACATGTCTAGAACAACTTCCAGATCTGTCAAGAACTTCCTGAGCCAAACGACCTCCTTAACAGCTTCACAAGTCGCTACGTATTCGGCCTCCATCGTGGAGTTGGCGATGCACTCTCGCTTAGTGCTTCGCCACACTACTGCTCCTCCGTTAAGAATGAAAATTAAAACCTGGAGTGGATTTCTGAGAATCCTTATCCGTCTGAAAGCCAGAATTCGTGTATCTAGTAAGGATCAAATCCCTAGTTCCATACACGAGCATGTAGTCCCTCGTTCTCCGAAGATACTTAAGGATGTTCTTGACTGTGGTTCAGTGACCCTGTCCTAGGTTAGACTGATACCTATTGACTATTCCCACAACATAGCAAATGTCTGGTCTAGTACAGAGCATCACATATCAAACGGTCAACGACAGATGCATATAGGACCCGTTTCATCTCCTCAACCTCTTGAGGCGTCTTAGGTCACATTTCATTAGACAAAGTAAGTCCATGTATGAAAGGTAGTAGGCCCCTTTTGGAGTTTTGCATCGAGTACTTGAGTAATATCTTGTCAATGTACGATGCCTGAGACAGTGCTAGCACCTTGTTCTTTTGATCCCGAAATATCTGTATACCAAGAACAAACTGAGCCTCTTCCAAATCTTTCATTTGAAATTGGGTCGCTAGCTAGTTCTTAACTATAGTCAATAGTCCTACATCATTCTCAAAGTAGGATATAGTCTACATACAACACTAGGAAAACTACTGAACTGTTGATGATTTTCTTGTAGACACAAGGCTCATCAACATTTTAGTCAAAGCCGTACAATTTGATCCGAGTATCAAACCGAATGTTCCAAGATTGAGACACTTGTTTCAGCCCATAAATGGACCGATTCAGTTTGCAAACTTTTTGCTCTTGACCTTGGGCTATGAATCCCTCGGGCTACGCCATATAAATGGTCTCCTCAAGATTACCATTAAGAAAGGCAGTATTGACGTCAATTTGCCAAATCTCATAATTATAATAAGCGGCAAGTCTCCTCATAGTCTACTCCCTCCACCTGGGTATAACCCTTTGCCACAAGTCTAGCCTTGAAGGTTTGCACCTTCCCATTGGCACCCCGTTTCCTCTTGTAGATCCATTTGCAACCTATAGGTCTTACCCCATCACACTGATCTACAAGATCCCATACTAAGTTGAAATACATCGACTCCATCTCGAGATCCGTAGCTTTGAATCATTCATCCCAGTCAACATCCTCAATGCCTTCTGATAAGACAACAGATCCTCAACGTCGCCATCGGTAACCATACCCAGGATTTTCGTGAAACCTAGACAACAAATAGGTGGGTTCGCAACCCTCCCACTGTGTTGAGGTTTCCTCAACTCTTGAGGTGGAACCGACCTACTAGATGAACTATCATCAGCAACTCTTGCTGATGAAGCAGGCTCTTCAACAACTCTTGTTGAAGTTTCAGTAGTTTCGCTGGAAAGCTCACGTAACACAATCTTACTATGTGGACTGTGCTCCCTAATATGATCCTCCTCCAGGAAGGTAGCGTTCATAGATACAAGCAATCTATTTTCCATAGGATCATAAAAGTAACCCCCTCATGTACCTTTGGGGTAGCCTACAAAAAGGCATAACCTCGACCATGGTTCCAATTTCTTTGGATTAGCCTCAAGCGCATGTGCTAGGCAACCCTATGTGTAGAAATGATGCAAACTAGCCTTATGCCTGTTCCACAACTCCAGAGGTGTTCTCGTAACACTCTTGGAAGAAACACAGTTGAGTATATACATTGCAATCTCCATTGTAAAACCCTAAAACGAGTCCGATAAGAAAGCGTAACTCATCATCGACCGACCCATGTCCAACAAGGTTCTGTTTCTCTTCTTCGCTAATCCATTCTGCTGAGGTGTACTCGACGCTGAGAGTTGGGAAACGATTCCATATTCTATCAAATAATTCTAGAACCCCGAATCCAAAAACTCTCCACCTCGATCCGATCGAAGTGTCTTAATCCGTCTATCCAATGCATTTTCAACTTCAGCCTTGAACTCTCTGAACTTTTCAAAGTATTCAGACTTACATTGCATCAAATAAATATACCCATACCTAGAGTAATCATTAGTAAAGGTGATGATGTAGGATTGTATCCACAATAGCGGAAGCACAAGGATCATCTAAGCACTAAAATTCATTAATTTTGGCAAAATATAAAGCATGCTTTTGCAGAAACAAGTGAGTTTCAAGACATACCTCTTGTAGAACTTCTTCAAAGCTCTTTCACCAGCTGCTATCTTCTCCAAATCTTGTTATAGACCACCTCAAGATCTTCCCTACTATTCTCTTGGTGCTCTAGATTGAGTCGTGGGACTCAAAACAAGCTTGAATCAAGGGTAGAAAGAGAAATGCTCACTGCAGAAAACTAGCTGAAGAACTCTTTCTCCAAACCATTTTTTCTTTCAAAATCTCTATAGATTGCATCCTTGATTTTCACTTCAATCTCTTCATTATATTGCATATCAATATGCAAATAAAAGAGTTGCATGAGTTGCAACTCATGCTTGGAGAAGACAAAGCCAAAGCAAATGCTTCATGTGTGTACAACTTCAAAGATGAATAATGGAAAAACTCTTTTTTCCATTTTATTGTTTTGTTTGTTGTTTTTTCTTTTCAATTTTATCAAGGATTTACCATCTGTAGTAGTTTACAACACTTGCAAACCTCTACAAAGCTGGCCGTACCTATAGTGTCACCAGGATCAAATATCCTTCCTTAATCCTTATACTACAGACCTATTTAGGTTATCACCTAAGGCATGATCCACTTGTATATCTCATATACATGTTTAAGTTTACATACAATAACCATGGAGCTTTGTTTATTGAATATGCGTAAATGTCAAATAAAATAATTCTTATTTTATTCATAACAATGTGTATAGATTACAAACTACAAGACCCAGGGAGAATTAGGACACTAATCCCAAATTTATTAACTTAGACCATCTGGCTAGTGATTTTATCTAAGTTAGTTTAATTTGCTAAAAAACAACTCTTATCTTTGAAATTAAACAAGTTCAAGTAGTCACATTAAACTCTTTAACGGGCTGTCCTCAAATTTGCATGCATGCATCAAATTTATCTAATTCACCTTTCCAGGTAGGTTCCCAGATTGGGGTGTTTCGTTTCCGTTAGCTTAAATACCTCAATCTAGACAGAATCCGCCTTAGACAAAAGGTCCTTTATAGATAGATTTGCTAGACTTTTAATATTTTGTTAGTCAATTTAATCCAATTAAACTGATTAAAAGATTAAACTTTAGGTTACTAGTCTCATTGGAACCATGATCTTAGGTCTATCTCCACCAAGTTTTAAAACACTTTTAAAACCATGATTCAAGCTTAAGTTTGCATACATGTCTTTCTTATAGATTTTAGTTCTAATTTTCTCATAACTCTTATAAAAGAAACAACTAAAACCCATCCACATTGCCATGCATAACTAGGTATTTATAACACTTATAAATCTAACCTATGTGTCATGCTTCATTCAATGTCCATTCATTACTATATATAACTTTTATATACTTGGTAATGAACAAAGCAAACATGCTTCCATACACCCTTATACTATAACACTTATAATATAAGATGATGCATGTCTATGCTTAATGCATGCATAAATATAACTCTTATATTATATGATGCATGAGCATGCTCTTATGTAATTTAAATCATGCTTCTCTAAATCATAACACTTACAATTAGAGATGATGCATGACCAATGCATAACGTAAGGTGTGATTTCAACTATATGGTATACCATATGACATATAATCAAACATACATCCTATGTACATTCACAAAGATTAATGGAGTGGGATGAAACACCTCAAAACCTGTCTCTTATACACATCTAGATGTGTATAAGAGAATGCTCTTATGTAATTTAAATCATGCTTCTCTAAATCATAACACTTACAATTAGAGATGATGCATGACCAATGCATAACGTAAGGTGTGATTTCAACTATATGGTATACCATATGACATATAATCAAACATACATCCTATGTACATTCACAAAGATTAATGGACCGGGATGAACTGCCTAAAAAAAAATAGAAATAACATTCTATCTATTACATTTTTCCATCGAGCAAACCGGTTCACAGGCGAACCGGTTCTTGAACCGCCCGGGCGAAGCCTCCCTGATCGTTTAGTAAACTGGTTGGGTATCCACGATTATGTAGCTATGATCGAGTACCATTTATAATGCGATGAAGCATGAGGCACTCGATCGTTTAGCACACTAGACTTTAAACGCACAAGTTTAAACGATCATTTAGACGACGACATTACTGTGAAGCACGATCATCTAGATGATCCCATAACAAGCACTTAAGTAACATTTTACTCCGCGATTATGTAGTCAGGAACTAAGCGATGAAACTTGCTAAGCTACATGATCGTCTAGTACGCATGCGCCAACATGCTCCCGAGTATCCGATACTCAACGATCACTTACTCCATCGTTTACACGACCCGACCAACACTTGGTCGTCTTCATCCTTGAAGTACAACAACTCCTTGCCTTAAAGCCTCATCACGAGCGACTTACCAGAGACTCAAACATTTTGAATTTACAGACTAGATAACAAGTTAATATGCCCAGAAACACAAGGGCCTTTACAATTAATTTTGAATGTAAAAGAATTAAATAACTAGAGGCATCATCCTAAAAAACTCCATTAATCCACATCCACAAAACTATTTAACAATTAAACAGAGTGTAGACATGCTTTACCCACTAATAATTAAATGATATTCTTTGCATAAATGAATTTGGAATATATTAGCTTGACTCTAATACCGATTGAAGGAACTCTTATGAAAGAGTACCTATGAGCGGAAGCAAGATCGTTCCAAATTCATTGTGACAGAAATACCGCATTCACAAACAAATATACAAGTTATGCATCTAACAACAAATTATGGCATGCTTAGAAACTTAAACAACAAAGGGACGAGAGACATACCAGTTGAATAACTATTCTTCTATTTAAATCTCGCTGTCGTCAATCCAGCAAATCTTGCTGTCATTGAGATCGTCAAGTCTATCGTCCACCAAATATCATTGTCATCTACCACCGAACGGACTTCTCACGAACAGACAACAAGGAGCACACAACCACTTAAAAATCTCGGTATTCTCGGAGTGAGAATCCAGGTGGTGTGGGCTTTGTTGAATTTGGTAGAGGGGAGGAGGGAACATCGATCGTTTACCATGACCAAGCAAGTGGGAGATATCTGAAGTCTATCGTACAAACGGATGCTAGATCGTTTAGTAAAAGGTAGACGATCGTGTAGTAAAAAGGGCCTGATCATTTAGACGATCGTTTAATAAAATCGCTTGCGCGCGCGATCGTTTAGAAAAGACTACGTGATCGTTTAGGAAAAGTGGGCATGTACATGATCGTTTAATAAACTTTGAGCTATCGTGTATTCTCTCGTTTGCTAGGCAATAGGCAGTGTACTAAATCGTGGAGCGATTATTTTATCTCTTTTTCACATGAAAACCATTTTCATTTTATCCTTCAGTTACGAAAACTGATTGCAACCTCCCATTATCTCATTCGGTTACGGAGAAAAAACCGCCAAAAATTGTCTTATAATTGTTTAATTAGAATAAATATAATCATGTTATATTTATAACCTATAGTTTAATATCATATCATATGCAACATATAAACCATAGTTCTTTTCTCCTCCACTACATATAAATCATATTTATATCCTTTTCCTCCAATTAATGTATTTCATACATCATGTCAACTATATCATATATAATTAACCCGTTTAATTATATCATATATAATTAAACTCCCTCTTGTCAATCTGAACACTTCAGGCGGTCCTTTGATTTGTATGGGTGAGAGTGGCCAGATTGCCAACTTAACAAGCCTACCATTTTGGGGATTCGTCTGATTGGGGAGCTGTGAACTCAACTACACAAGACAGAATTCACTCCTTCCCTAGAGTAGGGTTAAGGAGATAAATTGCTCCCTTAAGGGCTGATTTCAAGTCTGGAACATAGTGGCCACACTCTCTCCTGGCTCGAGAGGACTCAGTCATAATAGATCTATGACTTATTGTTCATTAGAGGAATCAGTGGTACTTAAGGAGTTAGATGTAACTATACGGGCAAAACGGTGAATTGGCCTAGTTGTACGTATGAGTGATTTGTGTAGGGTTGTCGCACTGTTGATTGGTCATATAGACACAGAAATATATCTGTAGTGCGAAGAGTGCAGTTGTCGGTCTTTAGTGAAGTGACCAACAATTAACGGATGGTGGATCCCGTGATTAAAGAGTTTAATCAGTTATTCACATACCATTGGAGCTTCAAGCTACAAGTCCATGAGGTTGACTTGGTAACTCGATGGGTTCAAGTTGAGAATCAAATTTTGGGTTAATTTAAAGTGTTAAAATTAACAAGAAGAAATTCAATTATATGTGACATAATTGATATGAAGTATTAGATACATTAATTGGAGGAATTAATGTAAATATGATTTATATTAAATACCATAAAATAGAAAAAGAACTATGATTTATATGTTTCATATGATGAAATATTAAAACTATAGGCTATAAATATAATATGATAAGTTGGTTATTATATTTATTTATAACATATTAATTATATGATCATTAATTATTCTTTTTCTCTAATAACCGAATTGAGTGGGAGGTTATTGGAAGTTTTATGGTAACTGTGATATAAAAGGAAAATAGTTTTCCAAAATTTGGTTAATGACTCATTTGGAATAATTTCAGAAAAGGTGATCAAGTAAAAGTGTTTTACTAAATGATCGCATAGAGAGCATACACGATTAAGCTACGAGTTTATTATAGGATAGTTACTCGCTTAATCGTTGCTAAACGATCGAGTAGTAATGTCTATACGATAGGCTTCGGCTTTCTAAATGATCGAGTATTTCGTCCATACGATAGATAGCATTCATTTCCCACTTATTCGATCGTCTACTCGATCGTCAACCTCCTGCTTTCTTCAATCCAAAATCATACAGAGCCCACAACTCCTGGATTCTCATACGGAGAATACCAAGGTAACCGTTGTAGTGGTGTTCTAATTCTGTTCGAGGATCGAGTTGGACTCGATTGGGATCAAGGTTCATTCAGCCGTTCGTTGAGATCGAGTTTGTGCTGATTTAATGATTTACTGAACGATCGAGGAATACTCGAAGAAGAGTTCTTCAAAGGTTTGCATACTCTATCCCTTGTATCTTCATTTATAAGTAGCATGCTATAATTTTCTGTTTATGCATTATCATTTCCATTTAGACTGTAATTGTTTGTGTTCTTTCTCAATGGGATTTTTGCTCACTGGATCTCAATTTAGATTTCCTTTATAAACATGTATGTAAAGACATACATGTGGATCATGTTTAAATGATAACCTAAATGGTCTGTAGTAGATGGATAAGGTCGGATACCTTATCCTGATGACACTACGAGTATGGTCCGTTTTGTAGATGTTACAATTGTTGTAAAGTGCTATAAATGATTTGATCCTGATCATTCATGTGGAGACATGTGAGTGGGGATATTCTATACAAAAGAGTTTATATAAGACCGGACCATGAAATGTTTAATCTCATTATATAACACCATTCATAATAGAGACCTACATTTCATTAGGATGACCACAGGTAACATGACCTGAATCCTGAGTGAGTTGTGAACTCCTGCCTATGAGGGTGGTCATTTGATTTGTATGGGTGAGAGTAGCCAGATCGTCGACTCAACAAGCCTACCATTTTGGAGATTCGTCTAATTGGGGAGCTGGGAACACAGCTACACAAGAAGGAATTCGCTCCTTCCCCAATGTTGGGGCAAGTAGATAAATTGCTCCCTTAAGGGCTAATTTGGATGCTTGAATAATGTGGTGGCACGCCCTGTCCTGGTCTGACAGGGGTTTGATCATAGTTGGACTATGGTTTATTGTTCACTAGAGGAATCAGTGATACTTAAGGAGTTAAATGCAACTATAGGGGCAAAACAGTAATTTTGGCCCAACTATACTAATTTTTGAATGGTCATCATACTGTTGATTGGTTATATCAAATGGACATAGAAATATATCTGTAGTGCAAAGAGTGCAGCTGTCGGTCTTTAGTGGAGTGTCCGACAGTTAACTGATGGTGAATAATTTAATTAAAGAGTTTAATTAATTATTATGTACAGTTGAAGCTTCAAGCTATAGGTTCATGAGGTTTTCTTGGTAGCTCAATAGAACTAAATGAGAATAAGTTTTTGGATTAATTTGAATTGTTCAAATTAATTGAGGGAATTAATTATATATGATATAATTAAGTCACATTAATTATATATGATATAATTGTTATAATGTATTTGATACATTATAATATAAAGTTTATTTAAGAGGAAATAAATATTTGAATGTGACTCAAATATTAATTATATGATTTGGATTCATATAGTTAAATTTAATATAAATGTTATTTATATTAAAAACCATTAGTGGGAGAAGAAATGAAACTATAGGCTATATTATATTTGATACAATATAGATACTATAGGTTATATGTTATATGTGATATAACATATAGTTATATGTATAATAAAATTAATTATTATATATATAATTATATTACATTAATTTAAATTAAATTTGTTTATTAAACGATCCACGTTTAATGTGGGTGGTTAATAGAACTTCAACTTCTTCTTCTTCTTGATCCTACAAAAAGAACGATTGAGTTATGTGACTTCTCTGCAAGAAAGGAAAAAAAAAAACTCTCTTCCTCCCAATCTTCCTTTTTCCCTTTAAATCTAAAATAGCCAGAACCTACACCTCCTAGATTTCTGCCAGAGAATACCGAGGTCTGCAACTGGTGGTGTCCAATTGGCCAATTTTGGTTGCTGATTGTGAATTTTACAGAGAAGGGATTTGTGAAGATTGTCTTCAAAGGTGAAGTTTATTTTAATTTTTTTTTACAAGTATATTGTATGTTTTTCCTTTAAATCCATAATCTTTTCTTCTTCTATGTACAATTATGATTTTGTAAAGAATTGGGATTTGGGAGATCTACTTCCGCATAAGGATCCCTTCATTGTGGTTCCTTCATCTCTAAACCTTTTTTAACCCTTGATTAATTTAACTCAACCATAAATATTAACTTAAAAAAGAAAAACAAATCTTATCTTGTTTTTTATCCATTTATGATATATGAATTTCATTTTTTTCTGGTTAATGATTTTGTTCTTTTTTTATGCAAACGTTTGATTCTTTACATTTTACACTAATACAACGAAATGATTTTTTTTGTGTGTGTGTTCATGTAAACTCAGTTTTTTGCAAAGATTTTTATGGTTAGTTTTAGTGGTTAAGTATATTTTGTTACTAACAAATGGAATAATAATATCCACAAAAATGTCTATATACATGTAAAAAATGCATAACTTTGAATAACACTCGATACATCACAAATTGTTTTCCAACAATTAAACAAAATTTGGCCTATAAAAGTTAGACTCCAAATTTTAAACTAATGAACCTCAAACTAATTATTGGAGTAATTGTGATATTAGTTTAGGCTCTACAAATAAGATAACAAACAATTGTTAGATTAGAATGACGCTAAATGCAAATAAAATTAAAATCAAGCATAATACAATAAACCTTCAAAAGTTCGAAATGAATTAGATTGAAACACCAAGTCTAAATAGGGTTGTCATTAAGGGTCTAGTTAGAGTTGGCTTTTGTAGGAGTTGGTCGTTTAATTTGAATGTTGGTATTGGCTGACATAAGTGGTGCTCATTGAAGTTGATCATCGAAGATGGATTTTTTTGGAGTTGTCGGAGCTTGGAGTTGGTCGTCGGAGTTGGTTGTCGAAGCCCAAAGTTGGTCATCAGAGTTGGCTGAGCGAAGGTGGTCATTGGAGTATGTCATCAGAGTTGCTTATGCGAAGGTGGTCGCCAGAGTTGGTCACTAGAGTTTGTCATCGTAGGTGGTTGCCAGACTTTGGAGTTGGTCATTGGAGTTGGCTGACGAAGGTGGTCGTTGGAGTGTGGTAGCAGTAGTCACCGACGGTAGCTGATGGGTGGAGCCATTGAAAACATTGGAGGGAGGGTAGAGAATTGAGGTGAGTTGAAGGGAGAGTTGGGGTGAGTTAAAGGGAGTTGGTAAAAAATTACTCCACCAATATTTAATGTTGGTGGGACAAACATTGAGATGGTAATTTTTACCAATCAACTCAACCCATGTTGATGTGCCAAACACCCCCTAAGTGTTTTAAACCTAGGATTTATTACTTAGGTAAATTCGACTAATAATTTATCTGTCACACCCCCTCTTGAGCTTACCTCTTCCACTGGAAAGAAGACATGAAGACGACATATACCACTCTTTTGTGATACCTACTGTTCACTTCGACCTAGTTTTCTTGCTAACTTTTATACCAAGTAAATATAATAGTTGTTCGTTAGATTAACTCATTTTATTACAACTAGTATAATGTTTATATAACTCCAAATCTAACTTAGAAACTTTAGTTCCTAAGTTACAAAATGCATAATTGCAGACTTAAATCCTGAAGCATGGTTGTAATGTGGCAAACTTTAACATCAAACGACACCCTAAAACTTCTCTCTTTCACTGTCGAAGGTGGGAGGGGGAGGGGGGAGGGAACAAAACATTTGAAAAGCATGAGCTAGGAAGTCCAATGAGTGACATTTTATAAGAACATAGGTTTGGTTTCGAAAATATTTTTCCAAACAATTGAAAGGAAATCAAACCAGAATATCGAAATATTCTATAAAATGTCAACACACGAGCATCAACCGATAAAACATATCAAGTAGTGCGATGGGATGATCACAATAAATTCTGTAACCAAATCTAGAGAAAATCAGTACCCCATATCCAAATCAGACCAAAGTAAATTTATGAGGAAACAATACCAGTACCCAATACAACCCGTCTAATGTCCACATGTTGACATACTTAAGTATGCTAACAACCCAAGTCAGAGCGAGTTAACAATGCATGCTAGACATACACGAGGGGTAACCACCTGTTAGACGTACCCAAGACACACTAACATATCCAGGGTATAATTCCAATTTCCCACCATGGTTGAAATTATTGGGGATGATGCCCTAAAGTCTCATGTCCTATAGTTTGTAAACAGTTTGTACGAACGCTTGTGATATATAATATATGATATTTACTTCACATCTTGACTTTACACATTTAGATATTTTATTTTCTTTATCACAAACCAATAAACTAAAATCCCTGGTTGTCTTCATGTAACTTAAGTATGTATGTGGTGACATACAAGTGGATCATATCTTAAGTGATAACCAAAATGGTCTGTAGGATATGGATATAGGAGGGAAACCTTATCCTGGTAACGATACGAATGCGGCTCGCTTTGTGGAATGCTCACAAGTGTTGTGACTTGTCGCAAATGGTCTGATCCTGATCATTCGTGTAGGAGACATGTGAGTCGAGGGCGTCCTATACAAAGAGTTTGTACAAAACCTGATCACGAAGTGCTAATGTCTCGTTATATAACGCTATTCATTACAGAGACTTCACTTCACTAGGATGACTATAGGTAACAAGATCTCAATCCTAAGTGAGTTGGGAACTCCTGCCATCGAGGGCGGTCCTTTGATTTGTATAGGTGCGAGTGGCAACCTAGCATTGGTGTTCTTCGAGGATGAAGACGACCTAGCGTTGGTCGGGTCGTGTAGACGATGGGGTAGATGATCCCTAAGTATCAGATACTCGAGTGTCGTTTAACGCGCGTATACTAGACGATCGTATAGCTCAGCATGCCCCATTGCTTAGTTATTGACTATACGATTGCGGAGTAAATTACGTAGTAAATCTTTTACCTATCGTGTGTTAAGTGATCGTCTAGACGATAGGGATTTGCAGCCTCGTTGTCATCTAAGCGATCATTTAGCATTCACGCTATCGTCTAGTGTGCGCTGCATGATCGTTTACCTGAAGACATTTTACTACACTATGTAGCTTCGCCCGGTGGTTGAAGACCTGTTTCGCTTGTGAACCGGTTGACTCGGTGAAAAAATGTAATAGATAAAATTTCTCGTTCCAGTTTAGAGATGATTCATCCCAGTCCATTAATCTGTGGTTTTATACATGAGATGTATGTTTATTTTATATGTCATATGGTATGTAAATATAGAAAAATCCTACCTTAGGTTATGCATTAGTCATGCATCATTTTTTTTTATTATAAATGTTATGATTTAGAGAAGCATGATTTAAATTACGTAAGAGCATGCTCATGCATCATATAATATAAGAGTTATATTTATGCACACATAAAGCATTGGCATGCATCATTTTTATATTATAATTGTTATAGTATAAGGGTATATGAAAAGCATGTTTGCTTGGTTATTACATGTATATAAAAGTTATGTATAGTAATGACCAGACATTGCATGTAGCATGACACATAGGTTACTTTATAAGCGTTATAAATACCTTGTTGTGTGGCAATGTGTTTTTGTGTTGTTTCTTTTTAAAGGTTAAAGAGAAATGAGAACTAAAATCAATAAGAAAGACATGCATGCTCACTTAAGTTTAATTCATGGTTTTAAAATGTTTAAAACTTTGATAACATAGACCTAAGATCACGGTTCTAATATGATTAACAACCCTTAGGCTTTAATCTTTTAATCAATTTAATAGGATTAAGTTGACTAATAAAAGGTTAAAGTGTAGAAAATCTATCTATAAGGGACCTTTTGTCTAAGGTGGGTTTTGTCTAGGCTGGGGTATTTTAGTTGATGGAAACGTAACACCCCTACCTGGAAAGGTGAATTAGATAGATTTGATACATGCATGCAAGATAATTACAGACCATTAAAGTGTTTAAATGTGACTACTTGAACTTGTTTTATTTCATAGACAAAAGTTGTTTATGAACGGACTTTATAAATGACTTATACTAAAATCAGTAGTCGGTTGTCTAGGTTAATGAACCCCTAGGTAGAACATTCAGTGGGAGGTACTTGGGGAATATGATGCTTCATTTAAACCTTTCACGTTTCTCCCTTATAGTCAACACTGTGAGATCTACCCTTGGCCTCGTGGCACCTTGGGAGTGTCCCCCGAAAGGATGGTGTTTGGGTAGGTCAATATCAAGGTAGATGGAGAGAATGTTCATAGTAAGTGGGAGCGGGAAGTGCGACAACATATCCCACGGTCTCCCTCGTTGGACTTGAATAAAGTTTCTGCACATCGCTCGAGGCACCCTGAGAATGTTCCCACATAGGATGGCAGTTTTGCACGTTTCTTTATTTGATCTCCTATAAGAGGATAAGGTTACTTAGTCTCTTGTCCTAATTTACTTCTTCCCTACGGTGGGCTCATTAGGTCGGGACTCTAGCGCCGGAATGAAGGGTCACTCTTATGCAGAATGGTTAAAGGTTAACAGTTCTGGACCAAATAAATGATGGCTATTAGGTTCGGTTCCAAGAGTTAGTTCTGCCTAATGGTTAAGAATGCCTCATCCCAATGAGGGGCATCTGATCATTCCACGTGACGTTTATCCTGCCTCTTTGGGGCATCATTGCAAAATAGAAGTCTTACACACTTAGGGTACTTAGGAAATTATTTGCTAAAACTAATTGGTTGAAATGTGGTTAGCGAAGTCTTATAAAGTTTTTTTGTTTTTCAGCAACGGTTTTAAAATGGCTACAACCACAATCGCTTTACTTAGCGTCGAAAAAACTTACTGGCGACAACTATTCAAGTTAGAAACATATGATCATGACAATACTCATCATCGAGGGTTTGATGTTTGCCCTTACGGAGTTAGGATGATTCCTCAAAATCGGATTATATGTGTTGCTGTACGAATTTTTTCTAGATAGCACATACTTGCTGTGGGTTCAATGGGCACATTTCCACCGCATGGCCCCTCCACATTGGACGCAACTTTTTGCAGCCACTTGTGCCGGCACATTGAGGTTGCGCTGATCCTTGGGAGAGGGCACCTTGATTAAGTGCCATCGACTGGAGGATAGAGGTTACCACGGCCATTTGTGCAGCTAAAGTTGTCATTGTCTCTGTAGGCACAATGGCAGTATCATTTCTTCTTCTCTCAGGGCCTCCTTCTTCGTACCCGTCATCAACCCAGTCATCCATATTCTGCGAGATGCGGTCAAGGATGACCTTGGCTTTAGCGTATGTTATATCCATAAAACCTCATGTCGCGGAGGCATCAGCAACAGCTTGCTTGATCTGTTCAGGCCATTATAGAACGTTTCCATCAGAATGTAATCGGGTATCCCGATATGCAGACAATTCTTCACCAATCTTCTGAATCGCATCCAGCGGTGCTTAGGGTCTCGTTATCCATCTACTCAAAGTTCAGCACATCCTTTCGTCGTCTTGTGTTGACTGCCGGAGGGAAGAACTTCTTCATAAATAGTTCAACCAACTAGTCCCAAGAAGTTATTTCATTTGGCTCCAGTGAATGAGCCCACCTCTTAGCTTCATCCCTTAAGGTGTAAGGGAAGAGGTAAAGTCTGATACCTTCTACGGTAACGCCAGGTATGGAGAAGTTACCGCACATTTCGACAAAACTGGTCAGATGGGCAGGTGGGTCTTCACCTTGCAGACCACCAAATTGCCCCGTATTCTGAATAATTTAGAGCATGTTCGGTTTAATTTCGAATTTGCGTTCTCCTCGACTATCGGA
Source organism: Benincasa hispida (assembly GCF_009727055.1). Classification (NCBI taxonomy): domain Eukaryota; kingdom Viridiplantae; phylum Streptophyta; class Magnoliopsida; order Cucurbitales; family Cucurbitaceae; genus Benincasa; species Benincasa hispida. The sequence goes on along the minus strand of NW_024064153.1, from coordinate 455,635 downwards.
TGTGAAATTCCAGGCGAGAAGTTATACAGATTAGGCGCCGCGTAGTTCCTCATTGGGATGTTGTGGTCAGCAGCAAGGAAAATGGGATCTTACGCTGGCCGACCCACCCCTTGATTCACTTCGGGTGCCTCATTATTATTGTTTTTTTCTGCCATGTTGGCTCTCTTTCGCCTTGCTCTGTTCTGGTGTGCCCTTGCGCGAAATGTAAGCTCGATCTCTAGGTCAGCTTCGAATTCTAGACCAGTTCTAGTAATAAACCGCCAAACTTCTCTTCGCCATAAACAGTTAGTACAAAGAGATCTGTCCTGCAAAATGTTACAAACGTACTCAACACTAACCGTTACCAATCCCCGACAACGGTGCCATAAACTTGTAACTCTAAATGTGATGATTCTATTTTAGGCATGCGCACTACGATATATGAATATGGATAATGTGCTACAAGCTCATGTTGCTATAAACTTCTTGACATAAAAATGGAATGTTATGTATTGTTATTGCTTATGCATACTTTTTGCGATACTACTTCTAAATATACGTTGTTAACTAGATGCTTGTAGTATGCGATAGAGGAATGCGTGTCACAAGTTTCCTTGCGCTGAAACTAAGTATAATTCAAACGCAAGTTTCTCAGTATAATCCAAGGTCGAACACAGGGATTTTTTTTCGTTAATGTGTTACTTTTTTGATATATACGACCGATTTTTACAATTAATAAAGGAATTGGTTTGTACATGAATTTAAATGGCGATAAACATAAATTGCGTTGATAAAATAAGAGTGCGATAAAAGTAAAGTCCTAAACTAACATGATACAAGATACAAGATTCATGATACATGATACTGAGTTGAGACTGATTCTGAAGTTATACAAAGGATCATGGTATGCGATGGCAAGTCTTTATGGATGAATCTGAGATAGAAAGGATAACGAGTAAAAACATTGCAAGTTTGTTAATTGAATTAAAGATATAACTAAGGTTCTGCTTTCCCTCGGCGTACACCTCTCGGTAATCGGTCGCGTTCCCATATCTCTATGGTGAAACAAAGATGAACGTGATGAACGCAAGGTTGCTTCCATCTCTGGAAGTACTTCTCGCTTTAGTTAATGCATTCTTCCAACCCTCCCTTGATAGGCGGAATAACATCTTCACTTCTGCTCTCACAGGTGAAGATGCCATCTAGCATGCTTTAGCTAAACACAATTATTTCCTTAACACAGAATAATTTACTTGCTTAATTCTTACTAATTACCTAGGGAATTAAGAAAACATCATGGAGAAAATGAATCATGGATGAACGGAAATAGACAGAGAGATGATAATGGAAATGATCATAACAATTATTACTAAAATTAAGCGTTTGATACATGGTGTGAATGATAGAGTAAAGAAGATGAGTACAAGTGATGAAAAAGAGATAGAAAAAAATACAGAAGAGTGTCAACGTCTTGACACAAATTTGAATGGAGGTTTTCCTTGCGGCGTGTGGAATGGATACAGAGGAGAGCTTCCCTTTGAAGCTTGCTCTTCTGGTAGAAGTCACCTTCGTACAGAGCTTCAACAGCAAGGATTGAAAAGATTATTTTCCCGGAGACTCACCTCTCGGCCTTGTCTCTTGATTATCCCGGATCTACTCTAATCAGGCCCCCAGACCAGTCTCTCTCTCAGATCAGTATATACACGTCTCCCTGTATCGAGTATATCTTTCAATGGAATTGCAGAAGCTATTTATAGGCGATGCATTGACTCTTTGCAGTGTGGTCCCCACTTTATTGTGAAAGCATTTCCTGATATGGTGGAGTGAATATTCCTTCTGTTACGCGATCAATCCCGTCAGAAATGCACAACTGACAGCTGTACATGCGTCTGAATCCTCCGCAATTGCATTGCTCTTTACATCTTCGATCGTTTGCCCGTATGCGGTGTTGTTTTTGAATACCGCATGCGGTTGAAATTGCGTTGATCGCAAAGCTCTTGATCGATTGTCGCATGCGTCGTCATTGCGTTGATCGTCTCTTCATTATTCATCGACGGGTGCAATGTGACATAGATGCGTTGTTCATTTTATTTTTGAGCCATGAATGCATGCGCTGACTTGATTTCCTGTAAAACAGACTTGAAACATTCTATTCTACCATTGCAATGGTGTTAGTGGGTGTATTGACGACAATTTATAATTCTCACATTTCTTAGCCAATTTCCATACTGTCGACGCAACTTTTCTTTCTTTTAGTCGCAATATCTAAATAAAACAGTATAAATAACTTGTATTTCTATAAGTTATCACACCCCCAAATTTAGATATATGTTTGTCTTTAAGCATATCTTCTACTAAGGCAATATTACTAAACTCCTATCCTAAATTTTGCATCGATTGGTTGCTCCGAATGCTCCACCTAGGCAACATTACTTAACAATGCAATTTCCTTCTATCCTTGATAATTCAAAACAAAGCCCTACTTTATTCTTTTATATAACATATTTCTGCTAAAAAATACTTTTCTAGTTTTAAAAAGAATGTTTACCTCTTCTTGCAAAAACAACTCGATGCGTCTGAATGCGGTGGTCAAATTTGCACTCTTCATTTTGGCTTCTTCCCATGGGTGTCATGCGAACATCCAACTATGGTTGTATGCCAATCACAACTTTAACTCTTGAATTTCAACTAAGTATAACTTTTGCTGATCAGCGGAGTTGTCTCTTATACTCTTTTATTTTTCTTCTTCTCATTTTTCTTTTTTTTTTCCTTTTTTCATATTGCTTCGTTCTTGGAAACCCACCTTCGTTTTGGCTTGCTCCCACAGGTGTCATGCGAATATCAAACTATGTGCAGGTTCCTTTCACGACTTAACTAAGTATAACAAAATTTTATTTTTGATTTTTTTTATAATGGAATGAACACATTTTTCCTAATGACCACATTTGCTCAGACCTTCCCCACCCCCAAATTTAGAGATACGCAAGGTCCTCATTGCGATGTTTGGACAGAATAGACAAACACTTAGACAAAATTTTGAAAAGAAGGTTTGAGCAGAATTTTGAAGGATAAAGGGTAAAATAGTGCTATAGCCACGAATTAACTAAGTGTTAGTCAGAAAATACAAAGTATGGAAAATGCTACTAAGTGTATGCATATAACTCATCATGGCAGCGTAATGAATAACGCAAAATAAAAGATCAAGAATATCACAAATAATGACAAAGGTTGATAAAGAAGAGGCTAAGGCATAGGGAAAGAATTGCTACTTAGTTGTATTAAAAATTAATTTAGTATATAAAGAAATACAAATAACGCAATACATATTTTTTGCATGTACAAAGAATCAAAGAATTAGCTTCTATACAAAGAAACAATGAATGAAGTTCTCTTTTGTATTTGATTCAGATGGGTGCACGATTAAAAATTAACACCATGCTTCCATTAACACAAATGCATATTTGCAAAGGACGGGCAACAACGCATGTATCATCGCAACACACCCCTTAACTCAACGCATTTCTGGAGGACGGGCGCACGGTACTTCTACCAGCGCAACACTTGTCTCTTATACACATCTAGATGTGTATAAGAGACAGCCTTAACTCAACGCATTTCTGGAGGACGAGTGCACGGTACTTCTACCAGCGCAACACTACCTAAACATAGTGCGTTTTCGCTGAGGACGGGCTAACAATACATACGAGCGCAACACACCTCTCAACGTAATGCATTTGGGTAGAATGAATGCAAAGTTTATCTTGTTATCACAAAATGCATCCATCATCGCAATGCATACTGGATGTTGATTGTTTTATTATTATTATTATTTTGTTTATTTTGTTTTCATCAACGCAAGTCACAGGGACTTTGCGGTATTAATTCTCTTCGCAAAATTTAAGACTAACGCATTTATGATAGAAAAGTAAGGAAATTTAAAGAGAGCATGGAAATAAACGCAAGAGAATTAAATGAAACATGAATTCATAAATTAATGAAAGCAAGTTTAATGAAGCAATAAAGACAGTAATTAAGAAGGCATGTAAACATAGAATTGAGATATGGACTGGAAGACAATTTTCCATGATGAATGCAATCCACACCTCCGCAGGAGTTCCAGCTTACCTGCACAATGTCTTTAAGGACATTGTTCCTTCCCATGAGATCTAGGGGCTTCAGAATTGCTTGGCAGGGTTCCAGGTGTTCTATTACGTAGTTTGGATGCCAGCTGCCCTACTTGAATCTCCAAATTTCTGATTGAAGATGCTTGTGACTGTATTATCGCATCATTTTTCTCGATGTATTGCCTAAGCAGGGACTCCAATGAATTACCAGAGGTGTTAGAAGATTGGTTGTGCGGTTGTCTCTATTGCCCTTGATTCTATTTTGGTGAAAAGGTGGAGGGTTTCCTCGATTCCCAGAGTTGTTGTTTTGATGGTTACTTGGCTCTCCTTGGTTATGATTTCCTCCCCAACCGAAGTTAGGATGATTCCTCCAACCAGGATTATACATGTTGTTGTACGAATTATTCTGGATAGCGCATACTTGCTGTGGATGGGAACATTTCCACCGCATGGCCCCCTCCACATTGGACACAACTTTTTGCGGCCACTTGTGCCAGTGCATTGGGTTGCACTGATCCTTGGGAGAGGGCACCTTGATTAAGCGCCATCGACTGAAGGATAGAGGTTACCACGGCCATTTGTGCGGCCAAAGTTGTCATTGTCTCCACAGGCACAATGGCAGTATCATTTCTTCTTCTCTCGGAGCCTCTTCCTCCGTACCCATCATCAACCCAGTCATCCATATTCCGCGAGATGCGGTCAATGATGACCTTGGCCTCAGTGTATGTTCTGTCTCTTATACACATCTAGATGTGTATAAGAGACAGGGATAGAGGTTACCACGGCCATTTGTGCGGCCAAAGTTGTCATTGTCTCCGCAGGCACAATGGCAGTATCATTTCTTCTTCTCTCAGATCTGTCTCTTATACACATCTAGATGTGTATAAGAGACAGGCTCTAGTGTATGAGCCCACCTCTTAGCTTCATCCCTCAAGGTGTAAGGGAAGAGGTAAAGTCTGATACCTTCTGGGGTAAGCACATTTCGACAAAACTGGTTAGATGGGCATGTGGGTCTTCACCTTTCAGACAACCAAATTGCCTCGTATTCTGAATCATTTGGAGCATGACCAATTTAATTTCGAATCTTGCGTTCTCCTTGACTATCGAACGTGAAATTCCAGGCAAGAAGTCATACAGATTTGACGCCGCGTAGTTCCTCATTGGTATGTTACGGTCAGCAGTAAGGAAAACGGGATCTTGCGCTGGACGGGCCACCCCTTGATTCACTTAGGGTGCCTCATTAATATTGCGCTGGCCGGTTTTGTAGAGGTTTGCAAGTGTTGTAAACTACTACAGAGGGTAGATCCTCACCATTCATGTAGAGACATGCGAGCGGGGGTGTTCTATAAAAACAGTTTGTATAAGACCGGACCACGAGATGATTGCACTCTGTATATAATGCCGTTGATACTGGAGATTACATCTTACCTAAACGACCATAGGTGACATGACCTCAATTCTGAGTGTTTTAGGAACTCCTATCTTTGAGGGCGGTCCTTTGATTAGTATGGGTGGGAGTGGCCAGATTGCCAACTAAACATGCCTACCTTTTTGGGGACTTGTCTGATTTGGGAGCTGGGAAATCAATACACAATATGGAATTCACTCCTTCCTCGAAGCAGGGTAAGTAGAGAGATTGCTCTCTTAAGGGCTGATTCCGGGGCTTGAACATAGTGGCCACAGCTTCTCTTTGGAAGAGAGGACTCAGTCATAGTAAGACTATGACTTATGTTCATTAGAGGATTCAGTGGTACTTAAGAAGTTAGATGGAACTATGGGGCATAACGGTTATTGGCCAAGCTGTACTTATGATCGATATGTGAAGGGTTGTCTCGCTATTGATTGGTTAAGATGGATACATAATATATCTGTGGTAAGGAGAGTTCAGCTGTCAATATTTAGTGGAGTGCTAGGCAGTTAACGGATGGTGGATCTCGTGAGTAAAGAGTTTAGTCAGTTATTCACGTACCGTTGGAGCTTCGAGCTATAGGTCCATAAGGTCCCCTTGGTAGGTCAATGGATTCAAGTTGAGGATCAGTTCTTGGTGTTGATTTGAAATGTTCAAATTGACAAGAGGTAATTCGATTATAAATGATATGAACGGTATGATGTATGAGATACATCTATTGGAGGATTAATGTAAATGAGATTTATATTAAGTGCCATGAAATAGAAAAAGAGCTATGGCTTGTATGTTTCATGAGATGAAATATTATAACTATAGGTTATATATATAGTGTGATAAGTTGGTTATCAGTTATATTTATAATAATATTAATTATTAGATAATGATCTCTTTTTCTCTAATAACCAATTGAGTAGGAGGTTATTGGTGGTTTCACGGTAACCGTGAGATAAAAGAAAAAATGTTTTTCAAATTTATAAGAGCTAAACGATCGTGGAGTGTTCTTAGGTGATAGACACTCAGCTAAGCGATGAACTAAACGATCGCATAGCTTTTTGATAACTTGTAGATGTACAATTCTATACCTTTTACTGGAAATTCTATACTGGTGAGTTAGAATGGCCTTCTAAGTGAGTTTGAATAAAATTCTATACCGGTGTGCGAATCTTGCCTTGAGGGTAAGATGACTCAAAGACCTTTTACTGGAAAAGGTTATCGAGCCAAATAACTTCTTGAATTAGTACATTATGACCTCTGTGGTCCTATGAATGTGTGAGTCCGAGGTAGCTATGAGTATTTTATCAGTTTTACTGATGATTACTCTAGGTAGGGGTATCTTTATTTGATGCAACAGAAGCCTGAATCCTTTGAAAAGTTCAAAGAGTTCAAGGCTGAAGTTGAAAATGCATTAAATAGACAGATTAAAACACTTCGATCAGATCGAGGTGAAGAGTTTTATGATTCTGGGTTCCAGGACTATTTGATAGAATATGGAATGATTTCCCAACTCTCAACACCGGGTACACCTCAATAGAATGGTGTAGCGGTGAGGAGAAATAAAACTTATTGGACATGGTTCATTTGATGATCAGTTACGCTTCCTTACCAGACTCGTTTCGGGGTTTCGCAGTGGAACCTGTAGTTTACATACTCAGCTATGTTCCTTCCAAGAGTGTTGCGAGAACACCTCTGGAGTTGTGGAACGGGCGTAAAACTAGTTTACGTCACTTCTGCATTTGGGGTTGCCCGACACATGTGCTTGACAAGAATCCTAAGAATTTAGAACCACGGTCGAGGTTATGCCTCTTTATAGGCTACCCTAAAGGTACACGTGGGGCTTATTTGTATGATCCATCGGAAAGTAGAGTGTTTGTTTCAAAAAACGCTACTCTCCTGGAGGAGGATCATATTAGGGAGCACAGTCCACGTAGTAAAGTCGTGTTAACGTGAGCTTTCCAACAAAACTACTAAAACTTCAACAAGAGTTGTTGAAGGGCCTGCTTCATCAGCAACAGTTGTTGATGATAGTTCATCTAGTAAGTTAGTTCCACCCCAAGAGTTAAGGGAACCTCGACGCAGTGGGAGGGTTGCGAACCCACCCGTTTGCTATCTAGGTTTCATGAAAATCCTTGCTTTGGTAGCAGATGGCAACATTAGGGATCCGTTCTCTTATTAGAAGGCAATGGAAGATGTTGACGGGGATGAATGGGTCAAGGCCTCGGATCTCGAGATGGAGTCGATGTACTTTAACTCAGTATGAGATCTTGTGTCAGCCTGATAGGGTAAGACCTATAGGTTGTAAATGGATCTGCAAGAGCAAACAGGGTGCTAATGGGAAGGTGCAAACCTTCAAAGCTCGACTTGTGGCAAAGGGTTATACCCAAGTAGAGAGAGTCGACTATGAAGAGACTTTCTCGCCTGTTGCCATGTTAAATTCGATCCTATCCTCTTGTTCATTACAACTTATTATAATTATGAGATATAGCAAATGGACGTCAAGACAACCTTTCTGAATGGCAATCTTGAGGAGACCATTTACATGGTGCAACACGAAGGATTCATTGCCCAAGGTCAAGAGCAAAAAGTTTGCAAACTCAATCGATCCATTTATGGGCTAAAACAAGTGTCTCAATCTTGGAACATTCGGTTTGATACTGCGATCAAATCGTATGGCTTTGACCAAAACGTTGATGAACCTTGTGTCTACAAGGAGATCGTCAACGATTCGGTAGTTTTCTTAGTGTTGTATATAAATGATCTACTACTTATTGGAAATGATGTAGGTCTACTGACTGTAGTTAAGAACTGGCTAGTGACCCAATTCCAAATGAAATATTTGGGAGAGGCTCAGTTTGTTCTGGGTAACAGATCTTTCAGGACCGTAAGAACAAATTGCTAGCACAATCTTAAGCATCATACATTGACAAGATGTTGCTTAAGTACTCAATGCAAAACTCCAAAAAAGGCCTACTGCTGTTCAGGTATGTAGTCACTTTGTCTAAGGACATGTGTCTTAAGACGCCTCAAGTGGTTGAGGAAGTGAGACGGGTCCCATACGCATCTACTATTGGCAGTTTAATGTACGTGATGCTCTATACTAGACCAGACATCTGCTACGCTCTAGGAATAGTCAGTAGATATCAGTCTAACCCAGGCCAGGGTCACTGGACCACAGTGAAGAATATCCTAAAGTATCTTCAGAAAACGGGCAACTACATGCTCGTGTATGGATCTAGGGATTTGATCCTTACTGGATACACGAATTCTGACTTTCAGACTGATAAGGACTCTCACAAGTCCACTTCAAGGTAAATTTTTACTCTTAAGGGAGAAGCCGTAGTATGGCGAAGCACTAAGCAGGGTGCATCGCTGACTCCACTATGGAGGNTTTACTCTTAAGGGAGAAGCCGTAGTATGGCGAAGCACTAAGCAGGGTGCATCGCTGACTCCACTATGGAGGTGGAGTACGTAGCGTCTTGCGAAGCTGTTAAGGAGGTCGTCTAGCTCAGGAAGTTCCTGATTGAACTGGAAGTTGTTCTCGATATGTCTAGGCCCATCACCCTCTATTATGAAAATAGTGGTGCTGTGGTGAACTCCAAGGAGCCTAGGAGTCATAGGTGCAGCAAACACATAGAGCGGAAGAATCACCTGATCAGCGAGATAGTGCATCGATGGGACATGATCGTCACGAAGATTGCTTTGGAGCACAATGTTGCTGACCCGTTTACGAACGCTTTCACGGCTACAGTGTTTGAGGGTCACCTTCAGAGCATGGGTCTATAGGACCGCCTGCAGTTGGACTAGGGCAAGTGGGAGATTTTATTGTATTGGGCCTTAGTGCCCTAGTTTATTGTTTTGTACTAGTTTTTATACGCTCTAGTCGCTTTAGGACAAGTGGGAGATTGTTGGAGATGATGCCCTAAAGTCTCGTGTCCTATAGTATGTAAATAGTTGGTACGAATGCTTGTGATGTATAATATATGATATTTACTTCACTTCTTGACTTTGTACATTTAGATGTTTTATTTGCTTTAACACAAACCAATAAACTAAGATCCCTAGTTATCTTTATGTAACTTAATTATGTATGTGGTGACATGCAAGTGGTGAAGGAACTCTTAAACAAGAATGCTTATGAGCAGAAGAGGATCTTTTCGATTTCATTGTGACAGAATCACCACACATACAATCTCATAAACATATATACATTGTAAACACTAATTACTAGCATGCTTTAAAAAAAAATACAAAAGATCGAGAGAACGTACTAGTTGAAGACCATCTTCACAAGAACTCGGTCCAACGTGAACAAATTCCTCTCATTCTTACTCGTCCAGCAAACAGTCGCCTAGTAGCACCATGATCGTCTACACGATCAGCAATGCACGAACAACAAGCAACCGAAGGGTGGACTTTGATGGAATTGGTAGAGGGGAGGAGGAAAATGATTGTGTAGTATGAACAAGCAAGTGGGAGAAAGGGATGACTATCGTATAGTCGGGTGCTTATCGTATAGGTCAGAGTACACGATCGTGTAGGTTTAGCTAAGCGATTGTCTATCAAATGGTAAACGATCGTTTAGTTCTGCTTGGCACGCTTAGCAATCGTTTAGTTCTGCTTGTCCTTCACTCATACGACACCTGCTTCTTCCCTTACCAAATGCGAGGCAGTGCACAGAGGTTTAAAGCTGCAAAGAAAATCAAAATGTTACTGTTAGCGTAATATGTACTACCATAGTCCTTGACAACGGCACCAAAAACTTGATGCATTGTAAATGTGATGGAATAATGGTGTATAATTGCGATGATGATTTATGCGTTGCACATGCAAGTTTTCCTAGTAAAATGGAAGTATAAATCTCACTAGGTTGCCTGGTAAGTCCAAGGTCGAACACAAGGACTACTGAGATACTATGCGACAGTAAAATTGATTCCTTTGCAGTGGCAAAAACAAATAAGTTTGTTGGTATTAAGTTTAAGTATAAATCCTATGCGGTAGTTTTGAGTAAAGAGTCGATGAAATCGAGAATACAATGAGTATGCGATGAATGGGTTGACAATGGATTTAGTTAACACTTCCTAAGATTGCGTTCAAGTTATGCAATAATGCTCCACACACATAAGAACATGTCATCTCTCAATGCAAATGCCATAGTTCCTATTTTTAGGACGCATGCAACATATACGATAATGTCGATAGGACTTATGTCTACGCCTCTATTCTTATCTATGGATGATGAATGATACATACGTACACAAGGTGACCACATACTATCATATCCTATTTCTACGGTGCATGCGATGCATAATAGCAAAAAGAACTTATCTCTAAGTTTCTATCTCTTGCTTATATGGTTCTAATCTGACTCTCTCAAGCTTAGATTCTAACCTGACTCTCTCAAGTCTAGGTTCTTTCTTTAGACTACACTCTCAAGTATCCCTAAAGGTTAAAAGACGCATACATAAGACAAGATGATCGCATAAAGTGAAGATCTTAGGTCATGCTAGCCAAGTACTTCTCAACCCATTCGGTAATTTAGCTATTCATGCAAAATGTGGAGAGATTGAACAAATGTTGAGATGAGAATTCTATTTTATAAATAAAGTTAGAATAAAAAACAACAATGGAAAGTAGGGATAAGAAGCCCAATAGCAATGTCTTGCTTCCCGTGGCTTTTACACTGTCTTTTAGTCTACTCTGCTCAGAAGAATATCCTTGCTTTTGCAACTGTCGGCCGTCTCTCCTTCTTTAGCGCTTCCTGGCAGTCTTTCAAGTTAACCAGGAATGATCTCTCGGCGTCTTCTTCTCTTCGCTCACGTCTTCCTTCTAAGTATAAGAACAACTATAGACTAACGACTATCTATTTGTATATGATTTATCTTCTATGTGTATGGTGAACTATTTCCAACTCCTTTAATGATAGTGGCCTTCGGTATTTATGGAGCTTCAAGGTGAAGAAGCTTTTCTATCTAATGATTGCAATGATGGGGGGTCATTAAATCTTTTGTCTGATGCACTGATTAATGGTCCTCGAAAATTTGAATGTACTTGCTACAGTGTGTAGTTAGCGGCTTGTCAACTAAATTCAGATTCGACCGTCACCAGCTTTCCATCCCATCATGATTCATTAAGCTTTCACCTTGATGCGCCGTCTTTATGCGGCCACCTTCTTGAGCAACTTCTCGTGAGTGCATACGATCACATGAATTTGTGATCACAATCTTGCAATGTGCGCGGACGCCGAATTCCTTGGATCTCAATCTCACTTGCGTCAACGCATTTTTCCTGTATAAAATAAGTAAATTAGCTGCTTTAGTGCGATGGGCTCATGTGATCGCAACATTCTCAGTTTAATGCTTTTGGACACGATTTGACATATTTTTATCGTCGCATTCCCTCATTTTTACTTATTTGCATTGTAATAACGTGTATTTCTGGCCATTATCACACCTCCAAATTTAAAACAATGCTTGTCCTCAAGCATAAACTAAAGATTTTATTTAGAGAGTCAGCCACCTTTTCCTTACCTAGATTTCTCGAGGTGCTGTATTTAAATCTTATGATCTTCTTAATTTCTATCCTGATCTCTTCCTAAAATATGTCTAATACTTAGAGACCGCAAGTTTAACCTTCAAAAAGACTTTACTTGTTTCCAAGACATCGCATGATTTATTTCAAAACTTTTTCCAATCGAGGTGTAAAATGATTTTTATCCTTATGCGGTTTAGATATTCTTTTTGCGAGCTTGCGCTGATCAAGTGCCTAGCCTTCGTTTTGGCTTGCCCCCACGGATGTCATGCGCACATCCAACTACGAGTAGGATCCAATCTCAACGTTATGATATTTTTTTTTTTTTGAAATGTGTAAAAGCAGCAAGGTTAAAACGAAATACCAGCACGCCCAAATTTAAACGAAGCAATGTCTTCATTGCTGATAGATTGAAATGATTCATGCGATATTCTTAGGAAGTTTCGTAAAAATCATTTTGAAAGAAAGCTGTCGAACCACTAACTTCTAGAAAATATTTCATGAATTGACTGTCCTGACATTGAGTTGATTCTAGTACATGCAATGAGAAAGAGAGACATGCGTTTCATCATTGAAATCATCATTGGAACGGAAAAAAAATGCGGTGACTAACAAGAATAATCAATATTTAATGATTGCGCCGACTAAAGAGGATGCGATGATAAAATTATCAATGTTAAAAATGAAATGCGATAATGCAAAATTTGGAATAAACAAAGTCAAAGAAAGATACAACCCCCAAATTTGCTTTGTTTCCCACATTATCTGTGATCGCATTCTTCTTTGCGACGAGCTGATTTCTTCGATTGCGATGGGCTTAACAAACTGGTCGCATATTTTGGTCATTGCGCAGCTCTACCGCAATCGTTACCATGAATGTTCCTAAAAAAATTGAGAGGGTAAAAAATATAAAAGACAGAGTTGAATTTTTTTTTTTTTTTGTTTTTTTTTTGAAATGGTGGTGTAAAAAGGATATAAAAAGGTAAAGTGAGTTCATGAAATAAAGATATAAAAATGATACTTCAAAAAAATTTCATCCCTGATGAGTTTGTTTTCGCATACTATTGCAGGGACTGCTCATTTCTTCTTCAATCAGGAATTCCCTAGGTTCATGGAGGTTTTCTCACGATGCAATCTCCTCCGTGATATATCTTGACTCTTTGCCCATTGACTTTGAATGCATTGGTCCCATCCTCATTGGTTAACTCAACCGCTCCATGCGGGAATACCTCTTTGATTATAAATGGACTGGACCATCGTGAATTTAATTTTCATGGAAAAAGTCACAGCCGAGAATTGTATAACAAGACCTTCTGTCCAATTTGGAGATTCTTCTCGCATAGTAATAAACGTTGGGAGCTAGAGCGGTTAGACTCATTCTTAACTAGGGAATAATAATGTTTAATGATGTCTAAGAATGGTTTAAAGCTACATTTAGAGACAATTGCTTGAGTTACTCATTAGTATATTTTCATGTTTATAGTGATGGAATGTTTGATGTTATACGATTCTATAGTTGCTCACTGGCTTTTAGCTCATAAAATTTCTCTGTTTTTCCCTTTTTAAGTAGCGGTCAGTTTCCTCAGGGTTGATCCTGCTGCTGCTTGCCACTGAAAGACTCGGCTTATTAAGAAGACTTAGGTTGATGATCTGTTTATATACACATGTTTTGAGAGGGACTAGAGTTTCTTTAGGAATGTTTGGGCTATCTGTGAATAATTTTCTATAAATGTTATGTCATGACTGTATGCACGTATTTATGTAATCTTTGTAGAACCTTAAGGGAGGTTTGCTGTATGCGTATATTACTAATGTTTAAACAGGTTGGTATTTAGATTAGAAGGCTTGGGCAGTGGGTGCTGGCAGTAGGGCTAGTACCTACCACGGTCATATCCTCTTCCAGAATAAAAGGGTAATCTGGGTACGGGTGTGACAAGTTGGTATCAGAGCATAAGATTTTGGAATGAGAGGGGAAGTTCATGCATAGATCTAAGTCCCTAAGTGTGAGTCCCTAACATATGTACATTGTATTAGGTGAAATGCCGAGGCAACGTGGCAGACCAAATAAGCAGATAGGTGGGAGGAATACTGACCCTACCAATAGGGGCCCGGAGGTTAGAGAGAACCCACCGGGTGGGAAAAAGAAGGTGAATGATCTAGTGAGTCAGGAAACGATGTTTGAGGGAGAGTCTAGTACTCCTCAGGCAAGGGCAGATTCTCAGCTAGAAGATTGACAGGATACTGCAGAGATTAGCAGCCAGTGTTGTCTCTGTACGAGCCGACCCAGAGAAGAAATATGGTATTAAGATGTTTAAAGCCCTAGGGGCTGTGACATTTGAAGGTACAATAGATCCGGCTGAAGCTGAGTTATGGCTGGATGTAGTTGAAAAATGTTTCAATGTTATGAGTTGTTCAGAGGACAGGAAAGTAGGGCTTGCCACTTTTCTACTACAGAAAGGAGCAGAGAAATGTGGAAAGTGATATCCGCCAGACGAACCAGCATAGATGCGATGTTATGGCCTGAGTTCAAGAAGGCCTTTGAAGACAAGTATTACACCAGCTCGTTTCGAGATCCAAAAAGGGATGAGTTCCTCAGATTAACGCAGGGAACGATGTCAGTGGTGGAATATGAGTAGAAATTTACAGAGTTATCACAGTATGTTCTGTCGATTATTACTGAGGAAAGAGATAGATGCAGGAAATTTGAACAAGGTTTAAGGAAAGAAATCAGAACTCCGGTGACGTCTACGGCTAATTGGCTAGATTTTAACCAGTTAGTAGAAACAACAACACGAGTCGAGCGGAGTTCGACAGATGAAGAGTAGTTGCCAAGAGGCAGCGAGGCAGTAGTAGGGACTAGAGACAGAGGATCCCGACCTCCAGTTGCAATTCAGACTAGTGGATGCCAATTAAAGGTAACCAGTTGGCAGGGATCCAAGAAAAGAAAAACGAGACCCTCAGACAGTGCAGTTAGCCGACCAGAGATGCCACGAGCTGATGAGTCGGTAGCCAGCACACACAAGAGACCGACGTGCCCTAGTTGTGGCAAGAGGCATTTTGGGGCATGCTATAATGGCAGAGGTGTATGCTTTCAATGTGGACAAACAAGGCATTTCAAGAGGGACTGTCCCCAGGTGAACAGGGACGTCCCAACAGCACAACAGCCAACCTCCCAGACAGTTAACCAACTAAAGAGTGCTGGAAACCGAAGCGAAGGGCCAAGTGGTGTCAAGCAAAAGAATGTCATAGGTCAACCTCAACAGTAGGTATGAGTGTACGCCGTGACACGCCAGGAGGCAGCGGAGTCTCCAGATGTTGTGAACGATAATATCATATTATGTGGACAGTTTGCTTATGTACTATTTGATCCTAGTACCACACATTCATTTATATCTAGCATGTATGCATCTAGTATAGATAGGGTGGTAGAACCTATGCCTGAAGAGTTATTTATCTCTACCCCTTTGGGAGATGTGATAACAGTAGATAGATGTTATAATCATTGTGAGGTACTGATCAATGGTCAGAACTTCTATGCTGATTTACTTCTGTTGGAACAATTGGAGTTTGATGCTATGCTGAGGATGGATTTTCTAAGTAAGTATCGTGCTTCAGTAGACTATTACAAGAAGGAGGTGGTACTCACAAAATCAAATGCCCAGGATGTAATGCTGACAGGAATCAAAAGATTAGCCGTGGGGAATCTGATATCGACAGTGAAAGCTCATAAGCTACTGAGCAAGGGATGTAAAGCCTATCTGGCTCATGTAGTGGTTGCTCAAGGGAAAGAGCTGAACCCAGAAGATGTCCCAGTGGTAAATGATTTTCGTGATGTATTTCCTGAAGAACTATCGAGATTACCACCCGACAAGGAGGTGGAGTTTACTATGGACTTAATTTCAGGAACAACTCCTATATCGCAGGCACCATATAGAATGGCGCCATCTGAGTTGAAGGAATTAAAGGTTCAGTTGCAAGAGTTAATTGACAAGGGATACATTCGACCAAGTGTATCACCTTGGGGAGCTTCGGTATTGTTTGTGAGGAAGAAAGACAGTACACTTAGATTATGTATCGACTATAGGCAGCTGAATAAGGTAACGATTAAGAACAAATATCCATTACCACGCATTGATGATTTGTTTGATTAGCTAAGAGAAGCCACGGTGTTTTCAAAAATAGACCTGTGATTGGGTTATCATCAACTGAAAGTGAGGGAAGTTGACATTCCTAAAATCGCATTTAGAACAAGATATGGACATTATGAATTTTTAGTAATGCCATTTGCATTGACAAATGCCCCTGCGGTATTCATGGATCTTATGAACAGGATATTTCATCCCTACTTGGACCAGTTCGTGATAGTATTCATTGATGATATACTGGTGTATTCTGGTAGTAGGGAGGATCATACAATCCACTTGAGGATAGTATTGAAGACGTTGCGAGATAGGCAGTTGTATGCTAAATTCAGTAAATGTGATTTTTGGTTAGATCGGGTGGTATTTCTTGGGCATGTTGTTTCTAAGATAGCCCTTCCGTTGACGAAGACGGAAGCAATAGTTAATTTGGAACGACCCACGACTGTTTCAGAGATACGCAGTTTCCTAGGTTTGGCAGGTTATTATCGGAGGTTTGTGGAGGGTTTCTCTAAGATAGCCCTTCCGTTGACGAATCTGACCAAGAAAAGCATGAGGTTTGAATGGTCGTCAGAGTGTGAGCATAGTTTCCAAGAGCTGAAACAAAGACTAGTATCAACACCAATGCTTACCCTTTCTGTTCCAGGTAAGGAATTTGAGATTTATTGTGACGCATCCCGACAAGGATTGGGATGTATGTTGATGCAGGATGGAAAAGTTATTGCATATGCCTCTCGTCTACTTAAGAAACACAAGTGCATTTATCCTACGTATGATCTGGAGTTGGCAGCAGTTGTTTTGGCTCTAAAGTTGTGGAGACACTACCTATTTGGAGAGCACTACAGAATATTTACAAATCACAAAAGCATAAAATATATCTTTGATAAAAAAGAGATAAATCTAAGACAAAGAAGATGGATTGAATTGATCAAAGATTACGACTGTTCCATCGAGTACCACCCTGACAAGGCTAATGTTGTAGCAGATGCACTAAGTAGGAAATCCTCGGGACACAAGGCCATTATTAGTTCAATAAGAGGAATGCTATTACAGGAGTTCAGGAATTCTAGAACCGCCTTATCAGTGGAATCGTTAGGTGGAATGATGGCTTCTTTCTAGATAAAGCCTGCCTTAGTAGAAAACCATAAACAGGATCAGTTGGAAGACCCTGATCTTCAGAAGGTTGCTGATGATGTAAGTAAGGGCAGGTTGACTTTCAACTTGGAATAAACAATGTACTAGAAAAGGAGGGGAGAATGTGTGTGCTTAACAAACTACAGCTTAAATAAGCCATTCTAGAGGAAGCACATAGTTCCACTTATGCTATACATCTAGGAAGCACCAAGATGTATAGAACTTTGAAGAAATCTTACTGGTGGCCTGGGATGAAGAGAGACATAGCAGAATATGTGGACCGATGTGTAATCTGTCAACAAGTAAAACCTGAAGGACGAAAACCAGCAGGATTACTCAATCCACTCCCAGTGCCTGAGTGGAAGTGGAAGCATGTGACAATGGACTTTCTATTTGGATTGCCTAAGACACCCTCAGGATTTAATGGCATTTGGGTAATAGTCGATAGACTAACTAAGACGACCAAGTTTATACCAGTAAAAGTTACTTTTATACTAAACCGTCTAGCTAAGATTTATGTGGATAAGATAATCACTCAATATGGAGCTCCAGTGTCGATAGTGTCAGACCGGGACTCGATGTTCACTTCAAAATTTTGGCCAAGTTTACATAAGGCTATGGGCACTAAATTACATTTCAGCACGGCTTTTCATCCGCAAACAGATGGACAGTCAGAAAGAACTATACAGACACTGAAAGATATGTTAAGAGCTTGTGTACTACAATTCAAAGGAAGTTGGGATACACACTTATCGTTGATTGAATTTGCCTACAACAATAGCTAACATTCTAGTATCAGAATGGATCCCTATGAAGCATTGTACGGCCGACCTTACAGGACCCTAGTATGCTGGAACAAAGTCGGAGAACGACAATTATTGAATCCAGAATTAGTTCAACAAACAACAGAGAATGTAAAACTTAGCAAGGATAATCTTAAGGTGGCTCGCGATAGACAAAAGAGCTATGCTGAAAAGCAAAGAAGAGAACTAGAATTTGAAGTCGGAGAATGGGTATTTCTTCGGTTGTCCCCATGGAAAGGAATTCTCCGATTTGGGAGAAAAGGGAAGTTAAGTCCATGATATATCAGACCATATGAAGTTATAGAACGGGTTGGTCCAGCAGCTTATAGGTTGCAGTTATCGATGAAGCTAGCTCGTATTCACGACGTATTTCATGTGTCAATGCTAAGGAAATATGTGTCTGATCCTATGCACATACTAGCAACACATCCGGTACAGCTCAAAGAATATTTATCTTACGAGGAAGAAGCCATCAAGATTTTGGATAGGAAAGACCAGGTACTCAGAAATAAGACGATTCCTATGGTGAAGGTGCTATGGCGTAATCATGGAATTGAGAAAGCTACCTGGGAACCTGAAGAGAAAATGAGGAAGAGATATCCTCAACTTTTCAAATGATAAATCAGGTAAAATTTGAAGACGAAATTTCTTTTAAGGGGGGGATGATTGTAAACCCCAAACTCTAGGTTTTCTAGATAAGCATGTTAGCCAAAGGAATGTTATATTACATATTTATTAAAGTACCAATTCATGTTTATTTATAGGAATTATGATGGTATGGAAGGAAAAACATATTAAATGAGGGGTGACATGGCGGTTAACCCTTGAACTCGGGAGGTGGCGGGAAGTTTCAGGAAGAGGAAATTCAAAGGCATGGTTTCGGCAATTGACATGAGCAAATTTAGTAAAATCAGTGCCATTCGAAAACTGAGAGAATCTAGTTTGTGAGGTTGTCCTATTGGAGAAAGATTACAGGAGGAGAAGAACAAGGAGTGAAGAAAGTTCAGAGGTGGCAGAATCTCGGGTTAGTCAGGGCCTAGGGTGAAGATTGGAAGTTCTAGGCCAAACTATAAGGCATTCCGGCTAAAATTTTAAAGTAAGAAAGTTACTTAATTCTAAACAAGTTTGTAGAAGAAAGTTTCTTGAAAAGAGCTCTGGATTTTGAGTTATGAATTTTTGAAGTTATAACAGGGAATCGATGCATAAGCAGACAGCTACTTGGGAAGAACAAACAAACAGTTCACTGTGGGGAGTTATAGCGATATATGGGAATGAGGATCTCGCTTATAAAGGAAATCTCACTGATTTTGTGATAAGGATCTTGCTATAAGGATTTCACTCTAGAAGGAAATCTTGCTAGGAATTGGGCTGAGTATCGCCGGTAAGGTGAGTATCGTTAGGATGAAAATTTTCTAGGAAAAGCTTGATCTCGCTAGCAAGGATCTCGCTGATCTTGCTAGCAAGGATCTCACTGATCTCACTAGCAATGATCTCGCTGATCTCGCTTATGGGGATCTTGCCAGTAGAGCTGTCTTTATTAATGAAAGTTCCTTTAGTAAATGAATTATTTGCAGTATTTTACAAAGAATTCTAAGTAGTTTAACTGAAAATTATGTCCTTTCAGGCCAAGAAGAGCTAGGAGAGACACATAAACCATTAAGAGCCCTAAAGAGCGGTGAGTGACTAAGTGAATTAATGTCTCCAATACTTATGTATATAAGATCAAGTAAGTTACAGTGACATTAATGATGAATTTATACTCCCCCAAACAACAAATGGTTGGAGAATAACTTAACGCATGTTTCCCGGCTTGTATATGAGTAAAAAAGGTCAAGGTATGTCATGTAGTCACTACAAAAGTTAAGTTTCTAATTTTATAATATGCTTCCTAGGGAAAGGCTATAAGAGAATGAGTTCTTGTGTAAATGATAGGCAATGGAACTTAATTTGATATTACAAAATACCCCGGTATCGAAGGACATTTGAGAAGGTACCTGCCCAACTTGATACCAAAGGACATTTAAGAAAGTACCTAAACAACTTGATACCGAAGGACATTTGAGAAGGTATCTGACCAACATGATAACGAAGAAAATTTGAGAAGGTATCTAACCAACTTGGTACCGAATGACATTGAGAAGGTACTTGACCAACTTGATACCGAAGAACATTTGAGAAGGTATCTTAATAGCTCGATACTGAAGGACAAGTTTGAGAAGGTATCTGAGCAGAAATACTTAAGATATGATAGTACTTAGCATGGCCACGTGCACGTAGGCAGTTATGAATGAGAGGTCGAAGTATGGGTCTCTTGGCCGGTAATAAACATTGGGAGATAGAGAGGTTAGGCTCGTTCTCAACTAGGGAATAATAATGTTTAATGATGTCTAAGAATGGTTTAAAGCTACATTTAGAGACAATTGCTTGAGTTACTCATTAGTATATTTACACGTTTATAGTGATGGAATGCTTGATGTTATACGATTCTATAGTTACTCACTGAGCTTTTAGCTCACAGAATTTCTGTGTTTTTCCTTTTCAGGTAGCGGTAAGTTTTCTCAGGGTTGATCCAACAGCTACTTGCCACTGAAAGACTCGACTTATTAAGAAGACTTAGTTGATTATCTGTTTATGTACACATGTTTTGAGAGGGACTAGGGCTTCTTTAGGAATGTTTGGGCCATCTGTGAATAATTTTTTTGTGAATGTTATGTCATGACTGTATGCATGTATTTATGTAATCTTTGTAGAACCTTAAGGGAGGTTTGCTATATGCGTATATTACTAATGTTTTAAACAGGTTGGTATTTAGATTAGAAGGTTTGGGCGGTGGGTGCTGGCAGTAGGGCTAGTAACTACCATGGTCATATCCTCTTCCAGAATAAAAGGGTAATCTGGGTGAGGGGGTGACACATAGTCTGACGCATTCCCAAGCCGTTCATACGCATACTCAGTGCATCTATCACACAACTGACTTTTCTTAAATCCACCACATTTTTTTATTTTTCGTTAATGCAATCAACAACAACCCACAATTAATTGAGTTACCGATTACCGTGAAGTTTTCATAAAAATTAGCAACGCAACTTGCTTTCACAAGTCCCTAATTTCGACCCTGGACTTACCAAGAAACTCAGTGGAATTTACACTTGGATTCCGCTGAGGAAACTTGAGTGCTCAACGCAATTTCACCATCGCCTATCATCCATAATTCACTTCATAAAATCAAGCATCATTGCTCATCTGGGAAGGTTGCGTTCACTTCCGACTGGTTGCGGTCGACTTCCAGATTTCCTAATCTTTATAAGTGGTCTGCAACCTAGTTCTCTATCCTCTTGCGATCAATTATCTCCATGTTGAATTCTTGAAGGAGGAGAACCCATCGAATTAACCTCGGCTTTGTATCTTTCTTGGTCATTAAATATTTGATTGCCGAGTGGTCGGTGTGAATGATCACTTTGGATCCCAGCAAGTAAGCTCTAAATTTCTTTAATGCGAAGATCTCCGCAAGAAGTTCTTTTTCAGTGGTAGTGTAATTCATTTCGGTAGGGTTCAAGGTTCTACTCGTATATGCGATGGGGTATAGCATTGTTTTTTTCTTTTGCACTAGCACCGCCCCTATCGCATAACCGCTAGCGTCGCACATCAACTCAAATGGCTTTTTTCAGTCCAGTGCGATCAATACAGGTGCGGTTATTAATGCGTTCTTCAATATCTTGAATGCATTGAAGCACTGTTCATCAAAGTCAAACGTTCTCTCGGCCTCTAGCAACACACTCAATGGACGAGCAATCTTCGAAAAGTCCTTCACAAAACATCGATAAAATCCTGCATGTCCCAAGAAACTCCTGACAGCCTTCATATTTGCTAGAGGAGGAAGCTTTTCAATGGCTTCAATCTTCGCCTTATCCACCTCCAGCCCTTCCTTGGAAACTTTGTGCCCGAGCACAATACCTTCATTTACCATGAAGTGGCACTTCTCCTAGTTCAGCACAAGATTTGTCTCTTCACATCTCCTCAGTATCTTTTCCAAATTTTTCAGACAGACTTCATACGTTTGCCTGTAAACTGAGAAGTCGTCCATAAATATTTCTACTGAATCTTCAAGATACTCAGAGACGATGGCCATCATGCACCTCTAGAATGTGCTCGTCGCACTGCATAATCCGAATGGCATACGGCGAAAAGCAAACGTTCCGTAAGGGCAGGTGAATGTTGTTTTCTTTTGGTCTTCAGAAGCAATCATTATTTGGCTGTAGCCTGCATATCCGTCAAGAAAACAGAAGTAATCATTTCCTGCTAGGCGGTCTAGCATCTGGTCAATAAAAGGCAAGGGGAAATGATTCTTCTTTGTTGTCTCATTGAGTTTGCAATAGTCTATATAGATCTGCCAGCCAGTGACGATCCTCATTGGTAACAATTCATTGTTTGCATTTGGGACTACTGTCATTCCTCCTTTCTTGGGCACACATTGCATGAAGCTGTCCCACGTGCTATCAACGATTGGATAGGTAATGCCTGCGTCCAACCAATTGATTATCTCCTTTTTCACAACCTCCTTCATCATAAGGTTTAGTTTGCGTTGAGGTTCGATAGACTCTTTTTGGTTTTCTTCAAGACGTTTTTAGTGCATGCAATATGCGGGGCTGATTCCTCTTATGTCTACTAGCGTCCATCCTATTGCTTTTATGTACTTCTTCAGGATGCTAAGCAGTGCATTCTCTTGATCTTCTTATAACGCAGAGGAAATTATTACTGGCAGAGTTTCGTTTTGCCCCAAGAAAACATACTTCAGGTGGCTTGGCAAGGTTTTTAATTCCACGATGGGTGGTTGTTCCAAGGATGGTTGTTCTGGTTTTACCTCTTCATTCAACGTCAATTTTTCTTCTTTGTTTGTCGTTTCCATGATCGTATTGCAAGTTGCTACGGATACGGTCACATCCTCTCTTTCATCTCCATCTTCAGACTCTTATTCTTCATTACAACAGGGTTCATTGTTGGAATCAGATAAGTCTTCTTCTTCTGGATACTTCAGGGCTTTAATAATGTCAAACCTGAGCTTCTTTCCATTCACACTCAGCGTGATCTCTCCCTTGTACACATCAATTTGAGCACGACCAGTGGATAAAAATGGTCGTCCCAATATAATGGGTACATCCCTGTCCGTTTAGTAGTCGAGAATGATGAAGTCTGACGATAAGATAAATTTGTCAATTGAGACCAGGACATCCTTCACCTTTCCCTCTGGGTGAACCAGGGACCTGTCAACCAGCTGGAGAGTCACTGTTGTGGGCACCAGTTGTTCCACATTCAACTGTTTAAAAAGGGCCATTAAGTTGATACTGGCCCCGAGATCGCAAAGCGCTTGACCTATATATATCTCGCTAATTGAGCAGGGTATCGTGAAACTTCCGGGGTCGTGCACTTTCGGTGGAATAATGGTGTTTAACTTTTGCGTTAACGCCACCATCGCAAAATTTCTTGTGCTCCTCTTCTTTGTCACCATGTCCTTAAAAAACTTAGCATACTTTGGCATTTGTTCAATCGCTTCAGTAAAAGGGATGTTGATATGTAGCTGTTTTAACATGTCCATGAAGCGATGGTACTGCACTTCATCATTTTTCTTCATCTAAGTCTCTGAGGGAACGGTGGCAGCTCTATCTTCATGGTTCCCGCTTCCATAGGCATAGAAGTGGATGCAACTTCTGGTTCCATCTTCTCATTTTCTTCTCGTTCTTGTGTTAGAGGGGTCTTGGATTCCATCGTAACTGGATTAATCCTTCCTAGCTCCGTATTCTCTTCCGCTATTTTCTTCTCGCTTTGCCAAGTCACAACTTGACATTGCTCCTTTCCCGTATTCCTCGGGTTGTGAGGGAGCTCAGCTGAACTCGGCAACGCCCCTTGCGGTCTACTTTTAAGCTCGCCCGTAGTCTGTCTTATTTGAATTTCAAGATTGCAGATTGAAGTCGCTTGATTCTGGAGCTTCGTTTCATTCTTCTCAATATACTGCTTTAATAGGCTCTCCAGGGAAGAATATGGTGGCGCTTGCTAGCTGCTAGCTTGATTTTGCTATTGACCGTTTGTTCGTAGGAAAAATCCATCTGGCCCTTTTTTTGTGCCATAGGTTGATAACTTTGTTGTTGATTTTTCCACGTCAAGTGTTGGAGAAAGGATAATTCTTTACGAAGAATAAAGATTGCGGGTTCCTCGGACATTCTTCCATTGGATGCAAATCTCCACAATTAGTACAACCTTATCTTCTCTGCTCGATTGCGTTGACCTGCCCTCTTTGCGTTCCTGGGCTATTGATTGCGATGCCCTGTATTAGATTCATCATCACATTCATTTGACTTTGTAGGGATACGATGGTCCCATTGTTTAAGTCACCTTCTCGAATTTTAATTCTTTGATCGCTTTCTCTCCAATCTTCATGGTTCTTCGAAATGCGATCAAGGAAATGTTTAGCCTCATCATACTTTTTGTCAAGCAAACCTCCAGCTGCTACCGCATTAGCAGCCGTTTATGATGCATGGTTCAAATTGTGATAAAAGATTTCCATTTGGAGACAGTCAAGAAAGCCATTGTGCGAAACCTCGCCCAGGCATCGCTTAGCGATTCATCAATTTCCTGTTCAAAATTTGTAATCAACTTCCTCCTTCTTGCGTTCTCTGTCAGGGGGAAGTATTTCTTCATGAACCTTTCGACTACTTGTTCTTAGGATGTTATCTCCCCTAGTTCGAGAGAATGGGCCCATTTCCTTGCTTGGTCGCATGACGAAAATGAGAACAACATTAGTCGAACTTCTTCAACTGAGATGTTTGGGAACACAAAAGTATTGCAGATTTCAATAAAACTCCGGAGATGGGTGTGCGGATCCTCGCCACGCCTTCCACAAAACTGTCTGACCGTTTGAATCATCTGCAACATAACCGACTTCATCTCAAACCTCGATCCATCCAAGTCACGCCTTATGATTCCTGGGGAGAAATCATAGAGGTTAGGTGACGCATAGTCCCGGATGGGCCTATTGCGGTCGTTCGCCAGGAGAATGGGTGTGCCATGATGTTGTTGTGTCTACTGCTCTGTCTTCTGGTTTTTCCGCCATGTTGGGATTGTTGTTGTGTCTACTGCTCTGTCTTCCGGTTGTTTCGGTTGTTCCGCCATGTTGGGTTGTTCCGCCATGTTGGGATGGGCCTATTTCTCTCTTGTTGTTGTCGGCGGTTGTTTCTTCGTCTTCTTTGGAAAGTTCTTTCAATCTCTGGGTCGTAGTTGAGCTCAGGAACTTGCCCTTCGCTCATACGACACCCGCTTCTTCCCTTACCAAAGGAGAGGCAGTGCATAGAGGTTGAAAGCTGCAAAGAAAATCAAAATGTTACTGTTAGCGCAATATGTACTGCCGTAGTCCCCGGTAACAGTGCCAAAATCTTGATGCGTTGTAAATATGAGGGAATAATGGTGTATAATTACGATGATGATTAATGTGTTGCACATGCAAGTTTTCCTAGTAAAACCCAAGTATAAATCTCACTAGGTTTCCTGTTAAGTCCAGGGTCGAACACAGGGACTACTAAGATACTATGCGACAGTAAAATTGATTCCTTTACGGTGGCAAAAACAAATAAGTTGGTTGGTAGTTTAAGTATAAATCCTATACGGCAGTTTTGAGTAAAGAGTCGACGAAATCGAGAATGCAATGCGTATGCGATGAATGGGTTGAGAAGGGATTTAGCTAACACTTCCTAAGATTGCGTTCAAGTTATGAAATCATGCTCCACACACAACAACATGTCGTCTCTCAATGCAAATGCCATAGTTCCTATTTTTAGGACACATGTGACGTATACGATAATGTCGATAGGACTTATGTCTAAGCCTCTATTCTTATCTATGCAATGATGAATGATACATACCACAAACCAATAAACTAAAATCCATAGTTATCTTTATGTAACTTAAGCATGTATGTGGTGACATATAAGTGGATCATGTCTTAAGTGATAACCAAAATGGTATATAGTATATGGATATAGGAGGGAAACCTTATCCTGGTAATGCTATGGATGTGGCCCACTTTGTAGAGTAGTTACGAGTGTTGTGACTTGTCATAGATGGTCTGATCAAGAAATAGGGCCCAATGTTGTGACTTGTCATAGATGGTCTGATGTGGCCCAATCCATGTAGGGGACATACGAGCGGGAGTGTCCTATACAAAGAGTTTGTATAAGACCTGACCAAGAAATGTTAACGTCTCGTTATATAATACCGTTCATGACAGAAACTTCACTTCACTAGGATGACCAACGGTAACATGACCTCAATCTTGAGTAAGTTGGGAACTCTTGCCATTGAGGGTGGTCTTTTGATTTGCATGGGTGCAAGTGGCTAGGCCGCCAACTTAAACCTACCACTTTGGAGATTCGTCCGATTTGGGAGCTGGAAACTCAACTACACAAGATGGAATTCACTCCTTCCCCAAAGCAGGGGCAAGTAGATAGATAGCTCCCTTAAGGGCTAATTCCAGAGCATGAACGATGTGGTACCACACACCTTCTCCTAGCCTGAAAGATGTTCACACATAGCTGGACTATGTTGTATTGTTCATTAGAGGGATCAGTGGTACTTAAGGGCTGAGATGTAATTACAGGGGCAAAACGATAAATTGACCCAACATTACTTACAAGCATCTGTAAAGGGTTATCGTACTCATGATTTGGTTATATCCGATGAACACAAAAGTATATCTATGGTAAGAAGAATTCAGTTGTTGGTCTTTAGTGGAATGCGTGGCAGTTAAAGGATGGTGGATCTCGTGGCTAAAGAGTTTAGTCAGCTATTCACGTACCGTTGGAGCTTCAAACCATATGTTCATAAGGTCCCCTTGGTAGCTTAGATGCAAGTTGAGAATCAGTTTTTGGGTCAGTTTCAAATGTTCAAATTGACAAGAAGGAGTTCGATTATATATGATATAATTGGGCTGGTTAATTATATATGATATTATTGACTAAATGTATCAGATACATTATTTTGGAGAAAATTGGATATAAATATGATTTATATCAAGTAGAGGAGAAAACACTATAGTTGATATATGATATCAAATTATAGGTTAATAATATAATATGATTATATTTATTATTTTATTAATTAGGCGGTTATGAGATAATTGGCTGAAGTTTTCTCCGAATTCGTGCTATAGTGGGAAGTTCAATTCAGTTCTTGTAACTGAAGAATAAGATGAAAATAGTTTTCATTTTGCAAAAGACACGCTAATTCACTCACAGTGTGAAAGCCTTGTATCGCTTAGTGTTCAGAGCCTGTACGATAGTGCCTGCCTACTAAACGATCGCACACCTGCGTTTCCTAAACGATCGTCCGCAATTTCTTAAATGATCGCTTAGTGCGCCGAGCGTAACTAAACTATCACTTACCTTTTGATTGACGATCACTTAGCAATTACTACCCGATCGTGTACCTCGATCTAAACGACAAAGCACCCGACTATACGATAGTCTTTCTTTTCTCCCAGTTGCTTGTTCGTAGTACACGATTGCTTTTCCTCCTCCCCTCTACCAACTCCATCAAAGTCCACGCTTTGGATTCTCACTCCGAGAATGCTGAGGGCTTTAAGTGGTGGTGTCGTCCCCATTACCTTTTGTTCGTGCACTGCTGTTCCTGTAGACGATCATGGTGTTGTTAGGCGATTGCTTTCTAGACGAGAAAGAGTGAGAGGAGTTCGCTCACAGTGAGACCGAGTTCTTGTGAAAAGAGTCTTCAACTGGTATGTTATCTCGATTTTTTGGTTTGACCTTTTTAGCATGTCAGTAATTAGTGCTTTCAATGCATATCTGTATGTTAGAATTATGTGTGGAAATTTTGTCATAATGAAATTGGAAAGATCCGCTTTCGCTCATAGGTACTCTTGTATAAAAGTTCCTTCACATCCAACACTCAGAGCGTAGCTACGCTGGGCTGCATAGTTGTCGTAGCACCTCACTACCTCCAGTATTGCTATGCTAGGCCTCAGCATCACAATGTTGTTGTCGAGCGTAGCTACGCTAGGTTTTTTAGGTTGCAGCATAAAGCACAGAATTGCAATGTTGTGCCTTATGCACCAGCATAGAATGCAGTGTTCGACTTCGATCTTCATCCGATTTGCTCTATTCTTACTCTTCTACTTCATCAACACTTGCCAAACGGAAGGACACAGACTTACAAACTCAATAGCAATATTTAAATGCCCAAAACAATGGGCCCTTGCAACTTTAATCGCATTAAAGCAGTAAACTATGGTGCCAAAAATGAAACGTCCATTTTACAGAAACCCAACCTTCACAATGCAGAATTTCACTCATCTTTTCTCTAATTTTCGCTTCAAATTAAAAATTAAAATGCACGATTGGGCTCTAATACCAATTGAAGGAATTGAATTCCTCACAGAATCGTGTGAACATTATGCAAATTATTTTCAATTTACAAATTACCAAAGTATAGAGAAGGAAAACATACAGATAAATATTAATTAAATCATATAAGTATGCAATTCTACAGAGGGGAAGAGGAAGAGAACATACTTAACCTTGTAGAATGTCACTTCTTCAAAAATTTCGTCTCTCAAGAACATGAACAACATTTTGTCTTCAGGAAAGTCTTCCCTTAAACTAGTAAGATCACAATCATAGCAAAACAAGTACTTGAGGACAGTACCACTTGGATTCCTCACTATTGTCAAGCAAGGAGAGGATGTGTTGGATGAAGGAAATTGAATAAAGGAAATCTCAAGAAATTGAACACAGGGATTCTGCTCAAAGAAATTAGATAGGAATTACCTCAAAGTTCATAGACAAACTCAAGATAAAGATTTGATCCATCGATTATAACCCAAAAAAAAATGTAAAACCTAAGCTAAGATGATAAAATCTGAAGGGAGAAAAAGGAAATTGAAGCTCTACTTCGACCTTCATGAAATCAACGTCTTCTTTTTACCTAATTCGGAAAGAATCCTTTTATATAATAGGCGCAGTGTAGCAACGCTCTTGTCAATAGCAGTTCTCGAGTGTTGGAGTGGCATTGCAACTCTGTCATGACACCGCTTTACGTGTGCGCATTGCTGTCGTTCCGTTAAAAGTCGTAGCATTGCAATGCTACCCTGCATCTATGCGTTCTGCCTTTCAGAGTTCCACTAGAGTGTTAAGCGAGGGTTGCGACGCTCCGGTCAAGGGCATTTTGGTCATTTCTCTTCCTTTAAAGCCTGGATGCTCAAATCACCTCCAAATTACTTCAAAATAACCCCGCTTGACTCTAATTGCTCGGTTCTCCTCTTCAATATTCAATACCTACAAAATAGGATAACTAACATTAAAAATCCATTAACGAGCCTAAATTAAGTTAAGAATAATAGCTCTTTTTTAGAGTTATCAAACACCCCTAACTTAATTCTTGCTCGTCCCGAGCAAGGTAAAACAAAATCTAGACATGAATCATGCAATACAAATGAGTGACTTGAATCTCAAGGCTAAAGAAAAGAAACTCTTCACAAAGATATGGTCATTCAAATGCATGCACTAAATCAAGAAATTTAAAACTAATTTTCTCTCTCCTACGGTGTGTGCGTTTAGCCAATCCTATCTAGGTCTTTACTAGCCCAGGAAGATTTTATACAACCCTCAACTCTTTTTCCCCTACTTTGGCTCGAAGGATCAAGTATTAAACTTCCTAGATCCCAGGTGACAATGTAAAACTTAAGGGAACCAAACTTTTATTCTACTTTTTCTTTTTGTTTTTACTCAAAAGAGAAAGCTCCCATTTCCAGATTATGCCACCTTCATTTTGGCTTGCCCACACGGGTTACGTGAAAGAAATCCAAATACAAGCAATGTATCTTTTAAAGATGTCGAAGCTTACTCATTCCTCGAGGGCACTTTAGCTTAGAGGGAAACTATGGGTGCATAGCCACCCCAGGTTAATCACACCCCTAAGAAAGAGGAGTAATCCCCTTCAAAAATATCATAAAAACATACTTTTACACTACAACATGTTTACCTTTTATTTAGCATACAATAGGCTTTTACTTTACAAAACAAGAGTTTGGCAAAAATATAAGCATGCATTACTATGCTGAGCTTCAGTTACTTAACAACTATCACCTAGACCTTTCGGGTTGACAACAAGTATATGGACCAAATAACCCAATCGTAAGCATGAAGACCACAAATAAGATGGCTATGTGCTTAATATGAAGGGAATCAAGAATTTTTTTAAAAAATTGGCCCAAAATCATGCATACATTTTGTAAATTCTAAACAAATCGAATAGAGTTATCTAAAACCTATCACAGAAAATCATCATCACAATACATGCATCACAAAAATCATATCAGTAGCTTAAACACAAAGTCCAAGCTCAAGTACTCAAGGACTCACCAAACATGCATATATAACCACCACCGCCAACTTAAAACGATACATTGTCCCTAATGTATCTCTAACCTAAGCCCAATGAAAATAAAGACAAGGGAACATAAAACCTCCCCTATAGGCGTTTTCGTGCACGGTCTTTGAGATATGGTAGGAGGGCTCACCTCTCAAAAAATGTTTCTTTCTTTTTTCGTGACTAAGGAGAGGAACCTACAAAAAAAATTTTAAAAAAATAAAAAGAAAACTAATCTAGAAAGAAAATAAAAAAAGCAGTAAATTTTTCTCACCTGGCTTCCTCGAGGAAAAATTTTTAACGTTGGTTGCTCGACGTGACCTGTCCCCTGTCAAGGTACAAAGAAATTCTCGTATTTATCTAGTCCCTTCTTAGAATAGTCAATATAGCCCGGTAAGGCTCAACCAGATAGGTGGAATTTGATATTTTTCATATTAGACAAAAAAGATAAAAAGAAAGAATCAAAAGATTCAAGTGAAAAGTCGAAATAAAGAAAAGATTCAATAGACCCCGACTCGACTAACATTGACTCATAAGGAAAAGATGAGCAATATTAAAAAATGTAAGAAATGCCAGGAGAAAGAACAATTCGAGGTTTGGAAGCCTCTAACTCTCATACCTGAGACTCCTCGGAATAAAGTACGGGCTCACACTTAACCTTACTAACTGGTTTCAGACATGGCATGGGATAAACATCTTCTTCATCACTAAAAGGGTAGAATTCCTCCACGAACTCAGCCATAGTGGTATGAACGATGGGGAGTTTTTAACTGTTCTCCAGTGTTTGCATGGAATTTGCATGCTGAAGAACAGAACCTACCTCAACTGGCACGGGGACTCGAGTCTCCAGGTGAGACTCAATAGACTCTTGTTGACACTGAGAAAAACCATTAGCAAGTTCATACATTATAGAACTCAACAGCATACCTGGACCTAAACTCTAAGGAATCAGCTGCTCAACTTGATGGTTGATGCTAGTCACTTCACTACTCAGTTCGGTACGATTAGAAGATGGTTCCATCTAAGACTTTTCGAGTCTCCCAACTGATTCAGTAATTTGGGCAGCGAGGTCACATAGATTATGGAATTTAGTTCTACCTTCGGATCCATAATGGAAGCTATCCTACTGGAAACTTAAGAAATCTTGATGACTAAAGGAGGGTTCCTGCACAAACTTACCAGAGCTGTTAGAAAGTTCCCTAACCAAATCTTCTAATGAAATACCTAAATTAGAGGAAGAGACGCACATTGATAAGGATGTTTGGCTATGCATCTCCCATGGCGGGTAATATTTGCGCTCAAGATTACACGAAACCTGTAATTGCCTAATACCCAAAGCTTCAACAAGAGAGGTTAGTTTAGATATTTGATTTGAGCTCATTAAATTCTCTTACCTCTTATTCTCTTCGTTGAGCCGCCTGCTTCATACGAAGTGCATAGTAGATATTCATATCATGTGCCATGATAAAATAAGTAGACACAAGAAAAGAAAAATATTTTTGATATTTTTGGGTTTTTAAAGTTTACAAGTAAAATTTAACTAAGAATAAAATTAATTGGCTTGCCTCCCCGGCAACAGCGCCATTTTGTTTGAAACCCCTTTTCGATGTCGTTTAATTCTCGAAAAGAGCCACGAATCAAAAAAAAATTTATAATACCAAACTACTCCTATCACTACAAATATGTAGTAATGATGTAAGTACAGGTCGATCTACAGGAAGTATGATTTGTTTTGTTAAGCCAATTTCCTAACTAGAATGGTAAATTGGGGTCCGGTGTGAAAGAGATAAACATGTG
Organism: Benincasa hispida; assembly: GCF_009727055.1. NCBI lineage: Eukaryota > Viridiplantae > Streptophyta > Magnoliopsida > Cucurbitales > Cucurbitaceae > Benincasa > Benincasa hispida. Next base: position 423,300 of record NW_024064153.1, on the reverse strand, counting down.
AAACATAAAATGTAAGGGTAAATGTAATCTAGGATAGAGGTTTATCTAATTTCTAAAGAACAAGAGAGAATCCTATGCAATTTCTATTATGGAATTTAATAATTAAAATGTTGGGAATGTCCTAGAACTCGCAGCTCGTAAATTTCATATTAAACATTCTATTTATAAATAAAATATCATTAAATATTTTATTCAACAAAGTTGTTAATATTGCATTCTATTATGAAAATCCAATAAACACATCCATGGCTATAGTATGAATACTTTAACTTTATGTGTTGACATAAATAGGATCAAGTTAATAGTATGTAGCCTAAATGGTCTGTAAGTATATGAATGAAATTGGGTATCTCATCCTGGTAACACTATTGGATGCGGCCCATTTTGATACAAATGATGTGATCCACAGATCATTCATGTAGAGACATGTGAATGGGGGTATCTTATGCAATGAGTTTGCATAAAGACTGGACCAAGAAATAGTCACTTTTTTTTGTAACGATCGTTTACTGTTAAAACTGACTATTTCATACTAAAATAACCTAGGATAATTCGATCTAATCCTGAGCTAACTATAAACTCTTGTTTATTCGGGATTATCCTTTGATCTGCATAGGTGAGAGTAGTCAAACAACACTACTCAATAAGCCTCCCATTTTAGGGATAAGATCAAATAGATAGCTGGGGACATAGCCTTGAAATTCGCTCCTACCCATCTTAGGGTTAGCAGATAGGTTGTTCTCTTAAGTGCTGACTCCTGGTCTTGAACAACGGGGCCCCGCCCTCTTATGGTAGAGAGGGACATGATTCATAAGTGGTATTATGAATCAGTTGTTCAATAGAGGGTCAGTAGGAGCTTAAGGAACAAGATGCATTTACACGGGTAAAACAGTAATTTTGACACAGTTGTAAATACGAACAACCAGTGAATGATCGACTTATCGATTATGGTTAAAATAGACAGAAATATATCTATAGTAAGGAGAGTGCAACTATCAAACTATAGTGGTATCCCTTGATAATTAACAAATAGTGATTAATTCAGTTTTAAAGAGTTTAACCAGTTAATTACAAATCGTTGAGGCTCATGATCTGTAGGTCCATTAGGTCCCTCTACTAACTCATAAATTGAGTATTGTTAGATGAAATTTGAAATTAGGGTTATGAATTTGAAATTTTCAAAATCAATTTTAGTCAATTGATTGTATACGATACAATTAAAAACGTTTAATTTATACGAAATTAAACGAAATTGAAGAATCAATTAATATTTAAATTATGATTTAAATATTAATTATATAAAATTGAATCATATTGGTGGAATTGATGTTTTTATTAATTTAATATTAAGATATTAAATTAATACTATTTTAATTAAAAGGTTTAATTAAAATTGAAATTAGTTTTATTTAAATTAATTGTTTTGAATTAATTTTATAAAACTAAATTTTTAAATAAAATAGTTTTATTTAAATAAAAAAAACAATTTTAGATCGAATTGATTTGAGTTAGTGGTTTATCACCCAAATCTACTTCCATCTTCATTTAAAACACCAAGTAGGAGATGTCCTACATGCAAGCAACTCCTATGCATGAATTCAATCTATAAATTTATGTTTCATGCAGAGAATTGAGGTAGAATTTTGAGATTTTTCACCTGTTACGTTGCTAGCTTGAAAACCCTCTAAAACCACAAAAATTCATCCTCAATTCAACTCAATTTGAGTGTTTCCACCACACATTCCTTCTTGAGTTTAGTGGAGAAGATCTTGGTGGTGGTCTACTTGAAAATTCAAGCTCAAATTCGTGAAAATTCACCTGAATTCGTGGAGAGATCTTCAAAGGTAATGTGTAGTTCAAACTCTCTTATGAATTCCTCATGAGTAACATGTTTAAAACTTAAATTAAGGGTTGTTAGATTGCTTATTGATTCTGAATTCTTCTGTTGCACGTTATATTACTCCTTCATAAACAAACATTTCATTCTATGCATGCATAACTACTAAATCAATTCGATTTAACTATTCTCTACAAAGGCCGACAACTAATCAAAACCAAATCAATCAAACGTCCTAAATATTAATTAAGGTTAGAAAGTCAACCCTAACTAAATTATATGTTCTTAATTCTACTGGGTTCTCAATGATCATATAGAATTAAAAATCATATGCATGAAGATCAAGGATTCAATTGTGTTAACTAATTGATTGGATAGCCTAATTCAATTAATCAATTTGTTCTTTGAACCTAGGTAGAACATGCATTACTAAGATTCAAGTCCAACCTATAAGTCTAAGCATTCACATTCAATCCTACGTTATCAGGGTAAATTCAAGTATAGACGAACACAAGAAAATGGGTGAGCTTGAAATTAACTAGCAGAGATATGCAACTACGACAGGGTCATCAGTCCAAGACATAAACACAAATCTGAAGAAATTGAATATAGGGACTCTTGCTCAAATAAATTAGATAGGAATTACCTAAAAAATTCATAGATAAACTCGAGATAAAGATCTGATCCATCAATTATAACCCAAAATAAAATGTAAAACCTAAGCTAAGATGCTAAAATCTGAAGAAAGAAGAAGGAAATTGAAGCTCTACTTTGGCCTTCATGAAATCAACCTCTTCCTCTTACCTAATTCGGAAAGAATCCTTTTATGCAATAGGTGCAACATTGCAACACTAGGAAGAGCATTGCAAAGCTCTTGTCGATAGCAGTTCTCAACTGTTGGAGTGGCGTTGCAACTATGGCACGACGCCGCTTTGCGCGCGCGTGTTGGTGGCATTCCATTAAAATTTGCAACATTGCAATGCTACCCTACATCCATGCGGTCTAACTTTTAGCGTTGCACTGGAGTTATGAGTGAGGGTTGCGACGCTCCAATCAGGGGCATTTTGGTCATTTCTCCTCCTTTGAAGTTCGGATACTCAAATCACCTCTAAATTGCTTCAAATTAACCTCGTTTGACTCCAATTGCTCGATTCTACCTGTTCAACGTTCAATACCTACAAAATAGGATAATTAATATAAAAATCCATTAACGAGCCTAAATTAATCTTGGAATAATAGCTCTTTTTGATATCTATCATTACTCAACATTCATTAACTGTCCGTCACTCCACCAAAGACCGATAGCTACACTCTTCACACTGTAGATATATTTTGTATTCACGAATACAACCAATCAATGGTAAGTTGACTCTTCGCGAATTGCACATAATTAAGTAGGGTCAAATTACTAATTTACCCTTGTATTTACTTCTAATTTCTTAAGTACAACTGATCTTTCTAATAAACAATTAGTTATAGTCCAAATATAAAGTAGACCCCTCTCTGGCCAGTGAGAAGGTGAGACGCCTCATTGTTCAAGACCTCGAATCAGCCTTTTAGGGAACAATTCCTCTACTTTCCCTCGAGATGGGAAGGAGTGAATTCCATAGTGTGTAGTTGTGATCCCAGCTCCCTACTCGGACAAATCTCCAAAATGGTAGGCTTATTAAGTCAATGAATCTGGAGACTCTCACAGATACAAATCAAAGGATCGCCCTCATAGACATGAGTTCACAACTCACTCAAGATTAAGGACGATTCACCTATGGTCATCCTATTGTTGTTAATCTCTTCAAGTAACGGAGATATGAAGAGAGACTAATCATTTCGTGATTCAGTCTTATACAAACTCTTTATATAGGAAACATCCACTTACATGTCTCCACATGAACAATTAGGATCACATAGTTTGTGTAGGATTGTATCCATTGTAGCAGAAGCACAAGAATTATCTAAGCATTCAAATTCACTAATTTTGGAAAAATATAAAGCATGTTTCCGCAAAAAAATGGGTTTCAAGACATACCTCTTGTAGAACTTCTTCAAAGCTTCATCTCCAGCTACTATCTTCTCCATATCTTATTGTAGACCACCTCAAGATCTTCCTCACTATTCTCTTGGTGCTCTAGATTGAGTTGTGGGACTCAAAACAAGCTTGAATCAAGGGATGAAGGAGAAAAGCTCACTGCAGCAACTATTGTTGAAGAACCATTCTTCAAACCAAATTTTCTCTCAAAATTCTGTAGATTGCATGCACGATTTTCACTCCAATCTCTTCATTATATTGCAGATCAACATGCAAAGAGAAGAGTTGCATGAGTTGCAGCTCATGCTTGGAGAAGACAAGGCAAAATGGTTGCTTCATGTGTGAGCTAGTTAAGTGATGGATAATGAAAAAATCCATTGTTCCATTTAAATGTGTTTTTGTTTTATTTTTCAATTCTATCTAAAAATCAAAATTCGATTTAATAAATCTATTTTGATTTTAAAAATGAAAAATTAATTAATTTCATAAATTAATTATTAAATCAAACTTAATTAATTTAATATCAAATATTAAATTAATTTTAACACATATCCATCTTTATATTTAAATCACATTTAAATATATAAATTCTCCTATTCCGTTCAATTCTAAAGTTAAACATATAATTATATCTCATATAATTACTAATTCTCGTAATTCTAATTTGAACGTTTCAAACTAACTTATCACACTATTCTAGAGCTAGTCGACCATATGATTTAACCATAATCAGCAAGTCGACCCTTCACAGGTTGTTCGTAATAACGGCTGGGTCAAATATCTGTTTTACCCCCAAGATTACGTCTTATTCCTCCAGTCCCTACTGATCCTCTAATGAACAACTGGTTTGTGATCCAATCACCAAACCAAACTCTCTCAGCCCAGTGAGAGGGTGGGGCCCCTTGTTCAAGACCTTGATTCAGTACTTGAGAGAACAACCTTTCTCATATCCTTAAATCGGGTAGGTGTGAACTCCGTCATGCACCCTATGTCCCCAGCTATCTATCCGGTCTTACCCCTGAAATGGGAGCCTTATTGAGCCGGTGTTGTTGAGCCAACCCTCAACTATGCAAATCTAACGGCAATCTCGAATAAAGGAGTTATAGTTAGCTCAGGATTAAGATCGAGTTACCTAGGTCATCTAGGCAAAATAGTCAGTCTTAAATAGTAGACAACGTTATAAAGTAAGAGTGACTTATTTCTTGGTCCGGATCTTATGCAAACTCATTGCATAGGATGCTCCCACTCCTCATGCCATAACATGTATGAATTAGGATCACATCGTATATAGCACTTTACAACTTTTTGTAACAACTACAGAGTATGCTGCATCCAATGTGTTACCAGAATAAGGTACCCAACCTTATTCATGTACCATAGATCATTTTGACTATTTACTCGAACTCGATCCACTCTTATGTCTTCACATAAAGTTCAAGTACTCATACAATAATCATGGGTCTTAGTTTATTGGATTTAGACTTTCATACAAGTTATGAGATCAATAACAAGTATATTGATAAAAAAAAAATGTTTATCATTTTACAAACTGCGAGTTTTTAGGACATAAAACCCAACAGTTTGTAACACTTTAAAATTATTATAACAATTATAAAGTGAGTTGTATCCATAGTATCACCAGGATAAGGTAACTAACTTTATCCATATACTACAAACCGTTTAGGTTATTACTTAAATATGATTTACCTATATATCAACCACATACATATTTAAGTTATATAAAATTACCTTGGATCTTAGTTTATTGAATTGAATTAACACATAATAAATGTCTAATAGCATCTTATTTTATTAAATAAATAATCCGTATACAAAATTTACAAACTACGGAAGCCATGAAATTTAAGACATCAACCCCAACAATATCATCTGACACTCCTCTTCACTTGTGGGCTTGAAATACGAAAAGCACCCAACAAGTGGAATTCAATATTAATTGGGGAGAAAACAACATTGCAAGTATTTGAACATAAGGCCTCCCTAGACCATTTGCTCTGATACCATATTAAATTTGTAGGAAATAATATTATTTTTCCTATCGAATATGTGTATTTTAGGTATTCTTATATAAGATAAATACCTTTACAAATATGGAAAGAATAAAGACAATAAAAGAATAAATATTTGACAATTAATATTTATATAAAAATATAAAAATTCCACCATCTTAAATTTGTAGGGAATAATATTATTTTTCCTATTGAATAGGTGTAATTTAGGTCTTCTTATATAGGAAAAAGACTTTTTACAAATATGGAAAGAATAAAGACAATAAAGAATAAATATTTGACAAATAATATTCATATATAGATACAGAACTTCCAATACTTCCCCTCAAGCTAGTTTGAAGATGTTTTTCATAGCCAACTTATTAATCAATCTATCAAATTGTTTCTTTAGAAGGCCTTTAGTTAGCACATCAACAATTTGCTCTGATTTAGGAAGATAAGGAATACATATTGTTCCTACTTCAATTTTCTCTTTAATAAAATGCTTATCAGTATCGATATGTCTTGTTCTATCATGTAGAATTGGATTACGGGCGATAGAAATGGCAGCTTATTGTTACAATAAATTTAATAAGCCTAGTCAAATAAATCTTCACTCTTTAAATATCCTTTTGATCCATACGCCCTCACAAATTCCATGAGCTAAAGCTCTAAACTCTTGTTTAGCACTACTTCTGACTACCACATTCTATTTTTTACTTCTCTAAGTTACCAAATTTCATCCAACAAAGGAACAATAACCAGAGGCAGATCGTTTATCTATAGAACTTTCTGCATAATCTGCATCAATGTAGACTTCTATTTGGAAGTGATTATTCCTTTTGAATAGAATACCTTTTCCCAGAGACTCTTTCAAATACCTCAAAATTTTGTAAGCAGCTTCAAAATGAATTGATTCAAGAGTATGCATAAATTGACTAACCATGCTCATAATATATGCAATATCAGGCCATAAATGAGATAGATAAATTAATCTACCAACAAGTCTCTAATACCATTTAGTAATTTTCGATTATGTTCAATAAGAGTATTTGCAACCTTGCAACCAAGTAAGCGTGTTACTTCAATTAAGTCAAGGACATACTTTCTTTGATTAACAAAGATCCCTTTCTTTGATCTTGTAAATTCTATTCCTAGAAAAAATTTCAACGTTCCCATGTCCTTTATTCGAAACTCATGCTAGTGTTTTCTTGAGATCAACTAAACATGCTTCATCATTACCCATGAGAATAATATCATCTACATAAACAACCAAAATTGAAATTTTATTGTTCTCCGAGTGTTTATAAAATAACATATGATCTACTTGACTTTGAAGAAATCCATAACTGGACACAACTTTTCCAAAACATTCAAACCAAGCTCTTGAGGATTGTTTAAGGTCATAAAGAGATTTCTTTAATTTGTAAATTTTACTGCAACCAAGCTCCTTTCCAAAATCTGGTGGTAAACTCATAAAGACCTCTTCCTCAAGATCACCATTCAAAAAGACATTTTCCACGTCAAGTTGGTAAAGTGGTCAGTCTAAATTAACTACAAGGGACAAAAGAACTCCAATAGAGTTAATTTTAGCAACAATAGCAAATGTTTCCTGATAATCAATTTCGTAGGTCTAAGTGAATCCTTTAGCTACCAGTCTAGCCTTGTGTCTATCAACTCTACATTCAACATTACATTTTTGGTAAATACCAATTTACAATTCACTTGTTTTCTTATTTTTAGGCAACTCTACTATTTGTTAAGTTTCTTTATGTTTTAAAGGATTCATCTCCTCCATAACTACTAATTTCCAATTTGGATAATTTAAAGCCTCATATATATTCTTTGGGACAAATAAGTCCTCGATATGAAAGCTCTATGACTATTTGACAATTTTTTATATGACATAAAGTTTGCAATAGGATATTTGGTACAACTTTGAATACCTTTTATAAGGACAATAGGAATATCAAGAATAGAATTGACTGGAAAAGTACTTTGAATAGTTGAAGGAGTAAGAATGAAAGAAGGATTACCAGTTTCATTTGTCGGAGTCTCAGATTGGCTATGTGATGGATAAGTTATCTTGTCTTGGTTCCTTTGACTGAATGTTCTTCTAGTATAAAACTTAAACTTAGAAACTTGATCAATATGACCATTTTGTAGTACTCTTGCCCTCATTGAGAAGTTTCTATGCTTGGCATCATAGAACTCGTAACATCCGAACAATTAAGACTAGAAAAGGAATACAAACATCCCAAAGATTTTCTTTCAAATTTGATTTCTACCTTTGAAGAGAATTTGGGGAAAGTAAGGTTGATTTTCTAAAAAAGACACATCCATACTCAGTAAAATTTTATTGTCTGAGGATTAGAGTATTTATAACATTTTTTTTATTTAAAGAGTAACCCACGAAAATGCTTTTAACAGCACTACAATCACGTTTGGACTGAAATTGATTAGGTATGTGAACATAAGTAGTACATCCAAAAACTTTGAGGGGTAATTCAGAGTATATGCACCACGTGGGATATTGGAAAAATAGTTTATGGCAGTAAATGAGAGTTCTAAAATTCAAGATCTTACTAGGCATTCTATTTATTAGGTGGGTAGCTATAAGAATTGCTTCTCCCCATGGATATTTGAAACATGCATGGAAAATATTATGGGCTTGTTTGGGGGCCCAATATTCTATGTCAGAAGATGATATAACCCCTATATCATTGTTTGGCCCACTGATATACCATCTCCCTTTTTTTACTTCCTTCAACATATGCACATTAACCCTCATTTAACAACTCTCTCAACTTCTCCATCCCCACTTCTATGTCTCCTCCCTTTTCATACCCAATCGTCATTCTCGTCTCTCTCTCCTCCCTTTCTATGGCTCACTTACGTTTTTATTTCTTTATTCTTTTCTTGAGTTTATTTCATTATACTTCAAGTATAATTTTTTTTTCCACTATATCCATTTTATTAAGAAACCATGGTATTTTAATCTAGTTACATGCACCTATTTTTTACCTTCAATTTACATACATCGTTTTTCCTTCAGTGTCCTGTGATAGAGTATATTAATCATTTATTATCTATAAATTATATCATTCAAGTTTTCATTTTTATTTGCTTAGTATATCAATTATTTATTTGTATAATGTCCATTAAAAAAATCACAATATTTTGGATTAATTCTTTCTACACAATTTCTCAAAATAAAAATTAAAAAAAAAAATCTCTTCATATACAACATCAATATTAAAAATCTACTATTCAAAAGCCCATTATAAAAAAAAACTCATATGTGAATTTATATGAGAAAAACCCCAACGAAATCCCTAAAATCAAACAGAAGCAAAACATTTTTTTCTTAAATGTCTCACTAAAATATTTAATTAATCATTCATAACCATTTAGTTCTCGATAGTTTTAAAAAGTTAAATTTATAAATATTACTTTCACTCGTTTATTTTTATTTTTTATTTGTCTTACTTTTGAAAACTCTTTTGAAAATTCAAGTCATGATTGACGATTATATATATATACTATTAAAAAATGGAAAAAGGTTTTTAAAAAAAAGTTGGTATGTCCATCCTTGACTTAGAATTAAATTTCATATTTTTAAATGTTGGTATTTCGTTGACTATTTACGGTTAAAGCTTAAATTTTGACTGAATTTTTTTAAACAACAATAATAAAGAATTATTTAAAAGACAATAATTGAATACAAAAAGTTGAGTTGATACAATAATTGAATTATACGATTAAAAACAAATAATGTTCATATAGGCAAATTATTTTAGGGTACAAAAAACTAAACTAGATAGCACTGACATATGAACTCTGCACACCCAAACACAGACTTATGAACTTAAACATAACAACTCTATTAGGGTTGGCATCGGGGCCGAAGTGGGGCAAGGGAGGGTCCCCGTCCCCACCTTCAAAAGACTAGGACGGGGGCAGGGATTCCCCGTCGGGGAAACGGGGTCCTCGTGGGGACCCATTCTCCGTTTTTCCATTTCCCCGCGGGGAATCTCCTATTAACATTTTTTTTAATCAAATCTTTTTATTTAAAAGTACACTAATTTATAAATTAATTCATGAAATAAATACAGTATAGAAGTTTACAAATCCATTAAATAAGTTTACAACTTATATTAAATAAAGTTCGAGTATTGGAAGTCTAAAATCATGTCTTATACAATTACAAATACAACAACCATGATTATAAATTGCTTTTGATCGATGTCTTTTCTTCAAATTTTCCTCATTTCTTGACATAGTGATCGTCCCATCCTCAGTTTTGAGCATTATCCCTATATTTAAAATATATCTAACAATCAATGTTACAAAAAGATAACTAAACAACAAGTTTTAAAATTGGTCATAAAAAAAATAATATTAATCCTTGAACATACATCAGTTATCACTTCATCTTCATCAGAGTCACCTGCATCTTCCAAAACAGTTGTTAAATATTTAACCATTTTTTTTCCGTACTAATACCTTATGTTGTCACATCACATATTTATAATACAAAACAATTACTAATATATTAAATGTTAAAGATAGGCAAAACAACATAAACAAACTAACATACCTATAAAAACTTCAGTTGCAATCCAATTTTGAGCGTACATCAAAGCCTCTATTGTCTTCAGATGAAGCTTGTTACAATGTGGGCATACAATACGACTGCAAGTACTAAAAGCAGACTTTGATGCAATACTTGATAGGGGAATGACTAATATGTCTCTAGGAATCTCTTGTAAAATGGGATACTTAACCCCATTCAATTTCCACCAACTCAAAATGTCAAAATCAGATGATCGGGCTAAGACAGGTTCATCCAAATATGCATCAAACTGTTGCCTTTGATTCATCTTATTGGAATTTGATACAAACAAGTCATAATCATTAAAATCATCAAATTCTGCAATCTTTGATGTTCCATCCAAATTTTTAGAGCGAGAATCATCACCTTCACTTTCATGTTTCAGCTGATAATCTTTTTCCAAATCTAAACAAAAATTTTTAGTCCTTTCCGCCTTAAGGACAAAGGTATCTCCATAAATTCTAGGGAAGTAAAACTCGATCAACTTCAATTTGTAACGAGGATCTAAAACTGCAGCTACGGCCATTACCCCATGAATTTTCTTCCAGTACTTATCAAACTTTGAAATCATATTTGCAGCCATGTCTCTTATCTCTTGAAAGCTAGAATTCGTCCACTCAAAAATAGCCAATTTCAATTTACAAATTTTTGGGGAAAAAAAAATTAGCAGTAGGATATTTTAATCTAGAAAATATTTCAATCACGTGATGAAATATTTTCAGTTTCTCACATCCCTCTTTAGCTAATACCCAATCTTAATCTAAAGGCAAACACTTGTACTTTGGTTCATGTTGTTTTAACCGATAAAAAAAACGGCCTTGTACTTCAATGTCGTGGCTAACATAAAATACGTAGAATTCCACCTAGTCCAACAATCAAGACTTAACATCCTACCATCATGAACATTCAACGGGCAGTTTCCTCAAATTTCTCCTTTTTTTGTGTATGCACCCAAAAACCCACACTACTACGAACTCTTTCAATCCCATCTCCTATCACTGCCAACCCATCCTTCACAATTAAATTCAAAATATGAGCACAACACCGCATATGAAAGAAACTCCCATCCAAGATTAAGTTACCAGACAGACTATCAACAAGCATATTAACCTTGAAGTTATCTGTACTACAATTATCTACAATTATAGATGACAACTTTCTATCAATATTTCAATATAACAGACTCCATTATTTCTTCATGAAGCATCTCAGAAGTGTGTGGAGAAGGGACATATATAAACCTAATTATTTTATTACGCAAAACCCAACTATCATAAAAAAATGTACAGTAGCAACCATATAACTTTTTGTTTGGTGGTTGTAAGTCCACATGTTCGTTGTAAGGGAAATTTTTCCATTAATCTCATTCAACAATGTCACAATTTTCAACTTCTCAATCTCGTAAATTTTCAAGACCTTCTTCTTTACTGTGTTTCTTGATACCATCTTAAATAATGATTGGATAACATTACAAAATTCTCTAAAACTGTCATGCTCAATTGTCGAGAGAGCATATTCATATTTGATTATCATCCTAGCTAATGCTTTTTTTGCAGCTTCCTGATCGAAGTTATATAACCCCAATGCATTGTTCTTCTCTCTATTAGGATTCAATAGGGATTTACGTATGTCTTTTTTTCCTTTACAGAGACATGTCTTAATATGGTCATGCAAATATTTGGTTCCATTTTTACTATCACCCCCTAATTTTCGTTAGCAATAATTACAAACAACCTTGTTTATTCCATTTATTTTTTGCTTCTTAAAATGGTTCCAAACAACGAATGTCAATCTTCTTTTTAAAGACCCCTTCTCAATGTCCTCCTTACCAAGAATAACACAATCATGAACACTCAAATTATCATCATTTGAGGAGCGTGGAGTTAAATCTAGCATTGAATTTGGGATTGGATTTGGGCTTGGACTTGGAATTGGACTTGAAATAAGACTTTGAGAATCTTTATTTGTAGAAGACATTATTTTTTGGAACCTACCAAGTTATACAAAAGAAAGCAAAAATAAATTATAAAATCTATCTATATTTGAAGACATAATTCTAGCTTTTTAAATTATGAAATTTATCTAATTTTATTATTTAAACAATGTTACAAACAACAACCAACTAAACAAACAAATAATTTCATCATTTAAACAATGTAACAAACAATAACTAACTCAACAAACAAATAATTTCATCATTTAAACAATGTAACAAACAATAACCAACTCAACAAACAAATAATTTCATCATTTAAATAATGTAACAAACAATAACCAACTCAACAAACAAATAATTCCATCATTTAAACAATGTAACAAACAAATAATTAACAACGTAACAAACTTAACAACAATAACCAACTTAATACAATTTTAACAACGAATATTTTCAACATTTTAAGAATTAAAAAAAAACAATGTTAGTAAAGTGTTAGTAACAAGAATTTTAGTTTAAAAAAAAACAAGATTTTGAACAATACTTTAAGATCTAATTAAAAAAATAGTACTAGTAAAGTAACTTACATTGAACGACAAATCCGGCTTCAACAGACGTGTACACGAATAGGTGGATTGAACAACGAACGGCTTGAAAAGGTGTTGACATTGGCATTGTCGAGGCACGAACGGTCGTGAGGGTGAGGCACGGACGGTCGCGTTGATGAGGCGTTAGGCATTAACGTTGGTGAGGCGTTGGCCAACTGGCAACATTGGCAAGGGTGAGGCACGGACTAGTAGCATTGGCGTTAGCGAGGTAGTGGCGTTGGTGAGGGTGAGGCACGGTGACTGTGAGGAAGTGAGCGACAGTGAGGGTGACTGGGAGGCACAACAGTTAGTAATGGGGGTGAGAGATGAAGGAAGAAGAAGAATGAAGATTGAAATTTTAGGTTAGAGCTTTTCTTTTTAGGTTTAAAAATTAAAGATTGGGATTAGGCTTGGGCATAGCATTTAGATCATGGGCTTTTGGGTAGAATTATTAATTGGGAGTTGTATTTTTAGCTTTTGGGTTTGAGTAGAAATGAAAATTGTATCCAAATATATATATATATAATAAATTCGGTCGGGGTCAGGGTCAAGGTAGGGATACTGTCCCTGTCCTTGCCTTGTCCCCGGATGGGGACCCAAAATTTTTCCCCGATTTGACCCCATCCCTAGTCAAACTGGGGATTCCCCTACCCGATCAGGTCGGGACCTCGCGAGGACCCAACCCCACAGAATTTTTTGCCAACCCTCTTTGCACACACAAACACAGACATCAAACTCCCCAGACATCAGAACTCCAGACATCCTATATCATTTCAGCGCCCCAAACACCCCCTATAGCACGTGTCACTTCAAGTAAATGCCTATTTTTTTTTTTGCTGGGATTTATGTCCTAAAACTCACAGTTTGTAAAAGATAAACATATTCTAGAGTCAATAAACTTATTATTGATTCTATAAATTGCATACGTAAAAGTCTAAATCCAATAAATTAAGATCCATGGCTATTATATGAATACTTAAACTTTATGTTGAGACATAGAGATGGATCAAGTTCGAGTAAAAAGCCAAACGATCTATAGTACATGATTAAGGTTGGGTACCTTATTCTGGTAACGTTATTGGATGCGGCCTACTCTGTAGCTATTACAAGTTGTTGGAAAGATACTACAAAAAAAGTGATCCAGATTCGTTCACGTATTGGCATGAGGAGTGAGGGTGTCCTATGCAATGAGTTTGCATAAGATCGGACCAAGAAATAAGTCACTCTTAGTTTATAAGGTTGTTTACTGTATAAGACTGACTATTTCACTTAGATGACCTAGGTAACTCGATCTTAATCTTGAGCTAACTATGAACTCCTGTTTATTCGGGATTATCCTTAGATTTGCATAGGTGGGGGTTGGCTCAACAGTGTCGTCTCAATAAGCCTCCCATTTCAGGGGTAAGACCGGGTAGATAGCCGAGGACATAGGATGTTAGACGAAATTCATGCCTACCTAATTTAGGGATAGGAGAAAGGTTGTTCTCTTAAGTACTAAATCCAGGTCTTCAACAAGGGGTCCTACCCTCTAACTGGGCTGCGAGGGATCTGGTTTAGTGACTGGATCACAAACCAATTGTTCATTAGAGGATCAATAGGAACTTAAGGAATAAAACGTAATCTCGAGGGTAAAAAAGACATTTGACCCAGCCGTTATTACAAACAACCTGTGAAGGGTCAACTTACTAATTATGGTTAAATCATGTGGACATAATATATCTACATTGAGGCGGGTGCAACTATGGGCTTTAGTGGAGTGACCCATAATTAATGAATGAGGATTAATTCGGTGTAAAGAGTTTAGTCAGTTAATCTCGGATCGTTGGAGCCCATGATCTGTAGGTCCGCGAGGTCCCCCTACTAGCTCATAAATGGATTAGTTTTAAGGTAGCATGATAAGTTAATTTGAAACATTCAGATTAGAATTAAACGAAATTAGAGAATTAATTAATATTTAAATATGATTTAAATATTAAATTCATGAATAAGGATTCATGAAGGTGGAATTTGTGTAAAATTAATTTAATATTTGATATTAAATTAATTAGAATTAATTAAATTATTTAATTAATTATTAATTATTAATTTATTAGAAAATTAATTTATGAAATTAATTTTGTAAAATTAATAAAGTTTTCAATTTTCAGATTAAAATTGATTTTGGAATCAATTTGATATTGGAAACATTTGGAAAACACAAATATGAGAAAAATAGGATTTCTGCACTTACCTTCATCAAGCAGCTCACTCATTTGTCCACTTGAATCTTGATTCAATCTTCAAGCATGAGCTACACCTCATGCAGCCTTCTTCTTTGCATGAATGGTACAATAAATAGAAAAGATGGAACTGGAAATCGGGGATGTAAACTATTAAAACTTGATGAAGTTTTGTTGAAAACTTGTAAGGTTGAAGAAGTGTTCTTCAAGTTGCATCAGTGATGTTCTTCTCCAAATTCCCTTCATTCAGAATTATTTTGAGTCCCACAACTCAATCTAAAGCTCCAAGAGAATAGAAAGATCTTGAGGTGGTTCACAAGAAGAATTAGAGAAGATTTGCAACTGAATTCGAGATTCAAAAGGTTCTACAAAGGTATGACATGAAACCCTTTTATTATTGTATGAGCATGCTTTATTTACAGCCAAAATTAATGAATTAGAATGCTTATTGATCTTTTTTGCTTCTGCTGCATGCTGATATACTCCTTCATTTTCCAGCAATGCTATTTTTTTGAGAAGTACCCTGACATGTAAACTGATGAATAATTTCCTTGTCTTTAAAAAATTCATCGAAAAACTCATTAAAGTACTCAGTTCCATTATCAAAGTGTAAAATGCAAATTTTAGTTTGAAATTGGGTTTTAATCAAATGTAAAAGTGTTTTAAAATGTCTTTCACCTCATATTGTTTTTCCGTTAAATAAACCCAAGATAAATGAGTATGATCATCAATAAAATTAACAAACCATCCTTTTCTACTATAGGTCATGATTTTAGAAGGACCTCAAATATCACTATGTATCAAATAAAAATGTTTAGAAGCTTTAAAGTTTTAAAAAATATGTGTAGGGTTTTATGTCCTAAAACTCATGGATTGTAAACAATAAAACTTATTTCTGAAAATTCAATAAGTTGTGATTGAGAATATGTATTGCTTATTTCATTTTAGAAATAAATCCAATAAACTATAAAGATCCATGACTATTATATGAGTACTTGAACTTCATGTGGAGACATAAAAGAGGATCATGTATGAGTAAATAGTCAAAATGATCTATGTATATAAATGAGGTTTGATGCCTTATTATGGTAACACTATTGGATGCGGCCCACTCTGTAATTATTACAAGAAGTTGTAAAATGTTACAGACGATGTGATCCTAATTCGTACATGTTATGACATGAGGAGTGGGGGCATCCTATGCAATGAGTTTGTACAAGATCGGACCACGAAATCAATTAATCCTATTTTATAACACTGTTTACTGTTTAACACTGACTATTTCAAAGCGATAACGTAGGTAACTTGACCTTAAGCCTGTTGGGTTTTATGTCCTAAAACTCGCAGTTTGTAAAATGATAAACATTTTCTATAATCAATACTTATTATTGATTTCATAAATTGTATGAAGATCCAAATCCAATAAACTAAGATTTATGACTATTGTATAAGTGCTTGAACTTTATGTGGAGACATAAGAATGGATCAAGTTCGAGTAAATAGTCAAAATGGTCTATGGTACATGAATAAGGTTGGGTACCTTATTCTGGTAACACCATTGGATGCGGCCTACTCTGTAGTTGTTACAAAGAGTTGTAAAATGCTACATACGATGTGATCCTAATTCGTACATGTTATGACATGAGGAGTGGGGGCGTCCTATGTAATGAGTTTGCATAAAATCGGACCAAGAAATAAGTCACTCTTACTTTATAACACTGTTTACTGTATAAGATTGACTATTTCACCTAGATGACCTAGGCAACTCGATCTTAATCCTGAGCTAACTATAAACTTCTGTTTATTC
The DNA here is from genome assembly GCF_009727055.1 of Benincasa hispida. Taxonomy (NCBI): domain Eukaryota; kingdom Viridiplantae; phylum Streptophyta; class Magnoliopsida; order Cucurbitales; family Cucurbitaceae; genus Benincasa; species Benincasa hispida. The sequence continues at coordinate 406,264 of NW_024064153.1, read as the reverse complement.
GGGATTGCCCTTAGATTTTTATAGATGAGGGTTGGCTCAACAACGCCGGCTCAATAAGACTCTCATTTCAGGTGTAAGACTAGATAGATAGCTGGGGACATAGGGTACAAGACGGAGTTCACGCCTACCCGAGTTAGGGATAGAAGAAAGGTTGTTCTCTCAAGTACTAAATCTAGGTCTTAAACAAGGGGATCCACCCTCTCACTGGGCTGAGAGAGTTTGGTTTAGTGATTGGATCACAAACCAGTTATTCATTGGAGGATCAGTAGGAACTTGAGGAATAAGACGTAATCTCATGGGTAAAACAGATATTTGACCCAGTCGTTATTACAAACAACCTGTGAAGGATCGACTTACTGATTATGGTTAAATCATGTGGACATAATATATCTACAGTGATGTGAGTGCAACTATGGCCTTTAGTGGAGTGACACATTAATTAACGAATGGGGATTAATCTAGTCTAATGATTTTAGCCAATTAATCTTGAATCATTGAAGCCCAGTAGGTCCGCGAGGTCCCCCTACTAGCTCGTAACGGACTAGCTCTAGAATAGCATGATAAGTTAATTTGAAACGTTCAAATTAGAATTAAGGGAATTAGTAATTATATGGGGTATAATTATTTGTTTAATTTGAGAATTAAATGAAACAGGAGAATTTATATTTAAATATGATTTAAATATATAGAGATGGATATGTGTTAAAATTAATTTAATATTTGATATTAAATTAATTAAGTTTTATTTAAAAATTAATTTATGAAATTAATTTTATTTTTTCAGTTTTTAAATCAACATGGATTTTAAAATCAAGTTTTAATTTTTGAGATAAAATTGGAAAATAGAAAAACAAAACACAAAATGGAAAAAATTGATTTTCCATTATCTATCACCTAAGTAGCTCACACAAATATCATTCACTTTGCCTTGTCTTTCTCCAAGCATGAGCTGCATCTCATGCAACTCTTTCCCTTGCATGTTGATCTGCAATATAATGAAGAGTTTGGAGTAAAATTCGGGCATGCAATCTATAGAAAATTTTAGAGAAAATTCGGGTTGACGAAAGGGTTCTTCACCAAGATTGTTGTTGTGAGCTTTTCTCTTTCATCCCTTGATTCAAGCTTGTTTTGAGTCCCACAACTCAATCTAGAGCACCAAGAGAATAGTGAGGAAGATCTTGAGGTGGTCTGCAATAAGATTCAGAGAAGATAGCAGCTGGAGAAGGAGCTTTGAAGAAGTTCTACAAGAGGTATGTCTTGAAACTAACTTGTTTTCTCTAAGAGCATGCTTTACATTTTGCCAAAATTAGTGAATTAGAGTGCTTAGATGATCCTTGTGCTTCCACTGTTGCTGATACAATCCTACAAAGCCTAAGTTAACTATGAACTCCTGTTTATACGGGATTATCCTTAGATTTGCATAGGTGAGGGTTGGTTCAACAGCGCCGACTCAATAAACCTTCATTTCAGGGGTAAGACCGGGTAGATAGCTGGGGATATAGGGTGCAAGATGAAATTCACTCCTGCCCACTTTCAGGGATAGTAGAGAGATTGTTCCCTTAAGTTTTGTCTCCAGGTCTTGAACAAGGGCTCCACCCTCTCATTGACCAGAGAGAGACTCGGTTTGTTGATTGGATCACAAACCAATTGTTCATTAGAGGATCGGTGGGACTTAAGGAACAAGAGGTAATCTCGAGGGTAAAACAGACTTTTGGCCCAGTCGTTCTTACAAACGACCTGTGAAGGGTTAACTTACTAATCATGGTTATATCAAGTGGACATAATATATCTACCGTGAGGGGAGTGCAACTATGGATTTTAATGGAGTGACCCATTAGTTAATGAATGGGGTTAATTTGGTGTAAAGAGTTTAGCCAATTAATATCAGATCGTTGGAGCCCATGATCTGTAGGTCCACGAGGTCCTCCTACTAGCTCGTAAATGGATTAGCCTTAGAGTAGCGTGATAAGTTAATTTGAACGTCAATTAGAATAAAGAGAACTAGTAATTATATGAGATATAATTACACATTTAATTTTGGAACTAACAAAAATTGGAGAATTAATTAATATTTAAATATGATTTAAATATTAATTCATGTATAGGGATTCATGGTAGTGGAATTGGTGATTAATTAATTTAATATTAAATATAAATTAATTAGAATTAATTAAATTGTATAATTAATTTTTTATTATTAATTTTTAATTAAATTTTTGTAAAATTAATAAAATTTTATTGTGAAAAGAAAATTAATTTTGGAAATTAATTTAAGAATAAAAATTGAATTAAAAAAAAAAAAAGAAGAAAAGAAAATTGGAAAAATCCAAAAAGTTGGATTCTTCCACTAATTTTCAAAGAAACTCACTCATAATCCACTTTTTTTTCACAAAGTTCCAAGCATGTGTTAGAATACATGCAACATACACATGCAACATTCCTTCTTGCATGATGATCATGCAATATATACTGAGAGATTTGGGTGGAAAATTTTATGCAAGAGTTGCATTTTGACTGAGAAAAGGCTGTAGAAATCTAGTTCTTCAAAAATTGTGAAAAACCAGAAAGTTAGTCTTCATCTCCATAAAATTCCCTTAATCCAAGTTTATTTTGAGTCCACAACTCAATCCAAGGCACTAAGAAGATAGAAGGGAAGGCCTTGAGGTGGTTCACAAATTGAATTCAAGAAGATTGTAGCTGAGAATCGTGATTCAAGGTGTTCTTCAAAAAGGTATGTCATGAAACTCACTTTGTATTTTATGAGCATGCTTAAATTTGAGCCAAAATTGATGAATTAGAATGCTTAATGATCCGTTTTTCTTCCTTTGCATGTTTCCTAACTCTAACAATATGGGGACCAATGATTTTTTATTTTATTTTATTTTATTAATTTATTAATTTATTTATTTTGCAAAAACACAACTTTCACCATTAAAAGAAGAACAATCAATCCGCTTAAAAAATTTGGGAACAAATATTTGGGATATAAAAATTGGGATGTCCTAATCAAAGATGTGAAAGTATAATTTGTTCTTTGAAAAAATAGAACTAATAATACTGAGCCCTTAAGTTATTTTATTGCTAAAAGAAAGTTTATCAAAGTAGTAAAAATCATCAAGCATCCTAGCACTCTCAATCATCTTGTGAGATTCAAAGAAGGTGACATGATAGTTAGAATCTCTAGAGCGTTTAGAAACGGATAAAAGATTATATCTAATTTTGGAAAATGTAAGACAAGACTATAGAAAAATATTTTCATTCAATTTAATAGTTCATTTTCCTACCAATAGAAGAAAACTATCGTTTGAAATTTTAGTTTTCTCATTGCAATATGATGGAGAGTATGAATCAAAGAAAGAAGAAGAATTGGTCATATGCTCTAAAAATTCAAAATCGATAATCCATGAAGAATGGTACCACGAGAGAAAGACTTAAGATAGTTATTTGTTTGTGTCAAAGAAACACACGAATTATTAGATGATAAATTGTTTGGTAATAGTTTTAAGATTGGATCAATTTGCTCTAGTGACATGATAACTAGTAATGGGAAATAGTATAAATCTAACCATAGTTGAAAAAGGAATTACCGCTGGGCCTCAAGCTTAAACTCAATGTTGAAGAAGTAAACCAAACCAATGCTGAAAAATCTGAATCATATCAAATAAACCAAACCAGTTTGAACCAAATCGGACTGACTAAACCAAACCAAATTGTAGTTGAACCAAATCAAACCAAGAAACAGACAAACCGGTCTACTCCTTAGATTGGGATAGTCACTATCCTCACGAAAGAAGGCTGAAACCACGAGAACCTTGACTGAGGTTGATAACACGACACCAATGATCTCAATGACTGGATCTTGGAACGGTGAACACGAGCAGAGCCACGAACTAAACAGCAATGACTAAATCTGACGCAGTACGAGCGAGTTATTGGATCTGACAGCAGCGCACATACAACAATGGCCGGATCTAGGATGCATGATCGGACGATGATGGTATTTGGACAAGCAGTGACAGGTCAAACTCATGAGCGACGGTTGAATGTGATAGTGCTGCAGACTTGGTCGATTGGCAGGGACAACACACGGACAACCGACGAAATGCCCAAAAACATGCGACCAGTGAATGAAAAACGAACGAAATTTATGGCTGAGATGCATTGTCCGGGGAAGATACGACCAAATGACAGCTGAGACGTGTTTCTGGTAGAGCTTCGAGTGAAGGACGACAAAAGCGACCATCGACGAAGGTGAAAACTAGGATTTTTTTTTTTTTAAGATTTGATTTTTTGAGAAGGTTAGGGTTTTACCACCCTGATACTATCTTAAATCACCCATTTGTTGGGGATGATGCCCTAAACTCTTGTGTTCTATAGTTTGTAAACACAGTTTTGAAATAACGCTTGTGATGTATAATATATGATATTTTCTTCACTCTTATCTATGAACATTAAATGTTTTATTTGCTTTACCACAAATCAATAAACTAAGATCTCTGGTTATCATTTGTAACTTAAGCATGTATTTGAAGATATACAAGTGAATCATGTTTTAAGTGATAACCAAAATGGTCTGTAGTGTATGGATATAGGAGGGAAACCTTATCTTGGTAACGCTACAGATGCAGTCCACTTTGTAGAATAGTTACAAGTGTTGTGCCTTGCTATAGATGGTCTGGTCCAGATTATTCATCTGGGAATATGCGAGCGGGGACGTCCTATACAAAAAGTTTGTATAAAATCGGACCACGAAGTGTTATAGTCTTGTTATATAACGTCGTTCATGACAGATACTTCACTTCACTAGGATGACCATAGGTAACATGACCTCAATCTTGAGTGAGTTGGGAACTCTTTCCTTTGAGAGCAGTCCTTTGATTTGCATGGGTGCGAGTGGCCAGATCGCCGACTCAAACCTACCACTTTGGGGATTCATTTGATTTGGGAACTGGGAACTTAGCTACACAAGATGGAATTCACTCCTTCCCCGAAGCAGGGGTAAGTAGATAGATTGCTCCCTTAAGAGCTGATTCTGGGGCTTGAACGATGTGGTGCCACACACCTTTTCATGGCCCGAGAGGTGTCCACACATAGTACGACTATGTTGTATTGTTTATTAGAGAGACCGGTGGTACTTAAGGAGTTAGATGTAACTACAGGGGTAAAACGGTAAATTGGTCCAGCTGTACTTACGAGCATCTGTGAAGGGTTATCGTACTGTTGATTGGTTATATCTGATGGACACAAAAATATATCTGTGTTGAGAAGAGTTCAGCTGTCGATCTTTAGTGAATTGCCTGGCAGTTAACGGATGGTGGTTCTCGTGGCTAAAGAGTTTAGTCAGCTATTCACGTACCATTGGAGCTTTGAGCCATAGGTCCATAAAGTCCCCTTGGTAGATCAATGGATTCAAGTTTAGAATAAGTTTTTTGGTCAGTTTGAAATGTTCAAATTGACAAGAGGAGTTCGATTATATATGATATAATTAAACTGGTTAATTATATATGATATGGTTGACATTATGTATAAGATACATTATTTGGAGGAAAATGATATAAATATGATTTATATTTAGTGGAGGAGAAAATACTATGGTTCATATATTGCATTTGATGTGATATTAAACCATAGGTTAATGAATATAATATGATTATATTTATTATTTATCTTTGGACAATTATAGGATAATTGTGCCGGCTTTTTCTCCGTAATCGTGTGATAATGGGAGGTTTCATTCAGTTTTCGTAACTGAAGAATAAAATGAAAATTGTTTTCGATTTGAAAAAGATCAGAGAATTCGCTCACGAGTTCTATACTACCTATCGCATAGCAAACCGAAAGCCTACACGATAGCTCAACATTTCTACATGATCGAATACACACGCGCTTCTTTCTAAGAGATCGGATAGGATTTGCTGAACGATCATCTAACTCCTTCCTAAACGATCACGCGCCTGAGCATTTATTAAACGATCGTCTATACGATCAAAGCCTATTTACTAAAAGATCGTGTACCGCTTCCTAAACGATCAAGCATCGTCTATATGATAGACATCAACCTTCTCCCACTTGCTTGGTCGTGGTATGCGATCTTCTCCTCCTCCTTCCCTCTACTAAATTCAACAGAGCCCACACCTCCTAGATTCTCACATCGAGAATACTAAGGGTTCTAAGTGGTGGTATCCTCTCCGTTGCTATGTTCGTGTGGAGGCCATTCGTGGGTAGACGACCGTGATTTGGTGAACGATTACTTGGATGTTCTCAACGAGAACGAGAGAAGGAGTCCTTGGCGAAAACGAGTTTTTTTTGTGAAGAAGAGTTCTTCAACTGTTATATTTTCTTATTCTCTTGTTGTTTAGTTTTCAAAGCATGCCGGTTATTTGTTGTATATTGCATAACTTTTCTATTAGATTGTAAATGCAGGAATTCTGTCACAATAAGTTTGGAACGATCTCTCTTCTGCTCAGAGGTACTCTTTGATAAGAGTTCCTTCACAATTGACCAAAAAATTTAATATTATATCATCTAACAAAGAATGATGAATTCAGAATTGATGTGTTGAGCCGCCGGTTGACATTCTCCTACTTCCCATCAACTTGAACTTGGTTACTACCTTCCTCATCCTTGTCGCACATTTGTTAACTGACGGAAGGAAGGATGCTCTCGGAGACCCTTCACTCATTTGTTGTTGTTTTCTCTCCATTTTTTACACTCTCTGTGTACATATCTCCTCTTTTCCCAGGTTGTTGTTGTTGTAAACAGCAAAACCTTCATATGACGATCAGGATAGCCGCAAATGGTCAGGAAACGGCGATAGGGCAAAGAACGGAACCTACAAAAAAAGCTTGTTATAGGATAAGTCGTAACGCTCACTCTCTTTAAGAATCTTGCGACTCTGCTCAAGTGTGCAAGCAGGTCAGGAATACGACCACGTCGTCCCCAGGATAAAAATAACCCAAAAAAGAAAACCCGATTGGAAATGCACTGTTACCAAGTGGAACACACACCCTTTTGACTGAATGCTCGGAAAACATAAGCGGGGGGAAAAAACTAAGCAGAGGAGAGCGAAGGGAATGGAAGAAGTGTTGTGCTCTAAAATACTAAAGGACGCACATTTTATAGGTCACCAGAGTTGAATTTTCACGTGAGAGAAGTACGGTTAGCCTCTAAACATGTGCACGGAAGGCAGACGGTCGGAAGATACGCGCGGGGAAGACCGAGAAGACGCGACCAATTAAGGAATTTTTTCTTTTTAAAAAAGAAAATAAAAAAACTGAAATAAATAACAAAAAAATAATGATGTTTTTATTAAAAAATAATCACACACACGTGTCCCGCCATGCCCGTCTGACCGGATGGCGACGCACATGTGTCCATTGAACCCACATTAGTCTATCTCCTCACTCCCTCCAAAACATGGGTACCCCTTGGGGCCCAAACCCATGATGCAAGGTTGGAGTACAAAAGGGAGACTTCCTTTTCAAAAATTTTCATTGTGGGATTCTCCAACCAAAGGTTAGTTCCCTTTTGATTTTTTTTTTTTTTTTTTTTTTTTTTTTTTTTTTTTTTTTTTTTTTTTTTTTTGAAAAAATTAAATTTTCACCCAACAATCCCTCACTTGAAAATTTAAACATAAGAGAAAAAAAATTCATCGAGCAGTTTCAGTCTATACAAATTGTGCATAAGCAAAGGTGTCTTACGGCTTGAACCTTTACGTAGTGTAGATGATTGTAAATATACTATAGTACCCTTGGTTTTGAACTCTATCTCCAACAGCATCTCACACAGTGTATCATTAGGGTGTAGTTCGAAATTCCATGCTTTAAGGCCTAGCACGTGTATCCCAGTTTAGTGAACGCTCTAGAGAGTTTGCTTAAAAAAATCCATAAGACATGACCCCCACTTCCACATTCACATAGGTGAGTCTATCAAGAGTACTTCTGTAGCTAGGTACCCCACTTGTCATCAAGTATAGATCTCATTAAAAACTAAGTTCAACCTCTCATACGCTTCAGGATATCATGCTTAGACTCTAAGTCATAGGAATGGAACTTTGTGCTTGGTTTAGCATGATTCACTATATATCACTTGTGATCAATTATTACCCGTTGAACCTATTTCTTGGGATCTCCAGTCTACAGGTTGGGTTTTCCTCACAGTGATTTATCTTTCTATCAGCACGAGTCTCATCCTTTATGAGGTTCTGAAAACCTTCTCTCTGGCTAGTCCTTTCATCAAAGGATCAACCAAATTTTCATCAGTTCGTATATAATCCACTCTAACTGTACCAGTAGTGAGAAACTCTCTAATGGTACTGTGCTTACGATGTATTTTTCATCTCTTTTCGTTGTAGTAACGGTTATGAACTTTTGCGATTGCTGCAGTACTATCACATTGGATAACTATGGTTCGGCTTTTCACATAAGGGAATCTCTGATAGCAGACTTCTAAGCCAACCTGTTTCTCCACTAGTTGTTGCTAGTGCAATCATTTCTGTCTCCATCATAGATTAGGCTAAAATAGTCTGTTTCTTGGACTTCCAAGAGACAGCTCTGCCTGCTATATTAAAGATATAGCCACTTGTAGACTTTGAATAATCCGAAAAATATTTTCAGTCAGCATCGTTGAATCCTTCCAAGATAGCGGGAAACTTCTGATAATATAATCCTAGGTTTTGAGTTTTCTTCAAGTACCTCATAACCCTTTCTATAGCATTCCATTGCTCTTTTCTAGGTCTGCTTGTCAACCTGCAAAGTAATCCTATAGTATAAGCTATGTCAGGCCTAGTGCAGTCAGCAATGTACCTAAGACTGCCTATGATACCTGCATACTCGAATTGATTAACACTGTTACCAGTGTTCTTGAACAACTTAACACGATGGTCATAAGGAGTACGTGCTAGTTTACATTCAAAGTAATTATACTTCTTTAGAATCTTTTCTACATAGTGAGATTGATCCAAAGAAATTTCCTTTTCGGACCTAGTCACTCTTATGCCTAAGATTACACTAGCTTCTCTTAAGTCTTTCATGTCAAAGTATGCACTTAATATTGGTTTCACATCATTTATGACGTGCAAGTTCGACCCAAATATCAACAAATCATCTACATATAGATATAGGATTGTGCGAAGATTATTTTCAAACTTATAGTAGATGCATTTGTCACTTTCATTAACCTTGAAACCTTTAAATAGGATTAGGTCATCAAATTTTTCATGTCATTGCTTAGGAGCTTGTTTCAGTCCATAGAGAGATTTGTATAATTTACACAACTTATTTTCTTGACCATGGATTACAATACCCTCAGGTTATTCCATGTAAATCTCTTATTCAAGTTTACCGTTTAGGAAGGCAGTCTTTACATCCATCTGATGTACTACGAGGTTATAAAGGGCAGCGAGAGAAAACAGGACACAGATTGAGGTAATTCTAGTGACAAGGGAGAAGATGTCAAAGAAGTCTACATTTTCTCTTTGTCTACAGCCCTTTACCACTAACTTGGTTTTAAACTTGTCTACAGTTCCATCAGGTCTAAGTTTCTTCCTTAAGATCCATTTGCACCCTATTGCCTTGCAACCTGGGGGTAGATCTACTAAGTGCTAAGTTCTATTTGGCTTAAGTGAATCCATCTCATCATTTATGGCTTCTTGCCATAGGTTGGTATCTAATGAGGATAAGGCAGCTTTTAGATCTTTATGATCTTCTTCTACATTATAGGTCTGGAAGTCATCCCCGAAATCCTTGACGGTTCTAGTTCTTTTGCTTCTTCTAGGTTCTGGTTCAGTTTCCTTTGTAGAGGTAGGATTTCTAACTGGGGTTAGACCATTGGATCCCAAGCCCCCACTATTCCTTGATTTAAAAGAAAATCTATCCTCAAAGAAATCGGCATCATTTGATTCAATGATCACTTGGTTTACTAGATCATGGAACCTATAGGCTTTACTATTTAAGGCATAACCTATAAAGATGCACTCATAGGCTCTAGTCTCTACCCTTCTCCTTTTCGAGTTTGGAATCCTTACAAAGGCTAGATAACCCCATGTTCCAAAATAAGACAAGTTTAGTTTCTTATTTTTGAGAATTTTGTAAGGTGAAGTTGTGTTTTTAGACTTTAGGATTCTATTTAGGACATAACACACGATAAGGATGATTTTACCCCACCCATAAGACGTGGCTTCTGAACTAAGTAAGATAGTTAATGGAATACACAAGCATGCAACGGAAGCAAACAGAATCAATAAGCACTCTACTTACTTTTAATTTGAGTTCTAAAGCATGTTATTTCAGAAATTCAAAAGAGGGTTTTAAGAACATACCTTTGATGATTTCTCCCAAATCCAAGCTACTCTTCACTCCAAATCATCTCCAAATTGACAGTGAACCACCAAGAGATCTTCTCTACTATTCTCAACCTTGAATTTGAGTGGTGGAACTCAAATTTGAGTGAATTTGTGAAGTGAAATTATGGGTTTTGAAAGGAAGAAGAAGATTAACTGAAAATCGATTTTCCAGCTGCAAATTCTATCTACTTCTTCAAAAATCAGTGCTTTTAATCACTGAATACATACAAGTAACATCTCTTTAGCTTAATAGCTAGCAGCTGCTTGAAGATTTAATGCGATTTGTGTGTGATTGTAGGAAGAACATCTCCTACTTGGAGGAAAAATGGGAAAACCCCACTTAGTTTTTTTTCCAATTTCCAAACCTTTCAATTAATTCTAAATTAATTAAAACAATTTGATTAATTCTCGATTAATCAAATTCCAAAATTTCAAAAAAAAAATATGAAATTGAATTTTAAAATTGAAAATTAATTAGATTTTTAATTAATTAAAGATATTTAATTAATTAGATTTTTAATTAATTAAAGATATTTAATTAATTAATTAATTTAATATCAAATATAAAATTAATCACACATCTAATTTTAAACATGAATCCTATTCATGTAATTAATATTTAAATCAATATTTAAATATTATAAACTCTCCAATTTCTTTTAATTTCAATAAATTAAATGTTAAATAATTATATCAAATATAATTATACAAACCCTAATTTGAATTTAAACTTATTCAAATTCAAACCCTAATTTCAATTTGAATATTTCAAATTGATATCATTCACAATTCACTCAATTTAATAATTCAAGTTGTTCATGTTTTATGGGTTAATAGAGGGATCTTATAGACCTACAGATTATGAGCTCCAATGATTAAGATTAATTGGCTAACACTCTTTAGACCAAATTAATCATTATTCGTTAACTATCAAGTCACACCATTATAGCTCGATAGTTGCACTCTCCTCATTGTACATATATTTGTATCCACATGATTTAACCATAACTAGTAAGTCGATCCTTCATAGGTTGTTCATAATAATTACTGGGTCACTGTGTTTTTTTACCCCTGATATTACATCTTGTTCCTTAAGTTCCTACTGATCCTCTAATGAACATTTGGTTTATGATCTAATCACTAAACTGAATCCCTTGTGGGCCAGTGAGAAGGTGGGGGCCCTTGTTCAATACCTGGATTTAGTACTTAAGAGAACAACCTTTCTCCTTTCGCTAAATCGGGTTAGCGTGAATTCCGTCTTGTACCCTATGTCCCCAGCTATTTATCCGGTCTTACCCCTGAAATGGGAGGCTTATTGAGTCGACGTTGTTGAGCCAACCCTCACCCATGCAAATCTAAGGATAATCCCGAATAGACAGGAGTTCATAGTTAGCTCAGGATTAAGATCGAGTTACCAAGGTTATCTAAGCAAAATAGTCAGTCTTAAACAGTAAACAACATTATAAAGTAAGAGTGACTTATTTCTTGATCCGATCTTATGCAAACTCATTGCATAGGACGCCCGAACTCCTCTGTTAATACATGAACGAATCTGGATCACTTCGTTTATAGTATCTTTACAATAACTTGTAACAGCTACAGAATAAGATACTCAATCTTAATCATATACTATAGATCGTTTTGGCTATTTACTCAAACTCGATCCATCTCTATGTCTCTACATAAAGTTCAAGTATTCATATAATAGACATGGATCTTAGTTTATTGGATTTAGACTTTATGTATGCAATTAATAGATTCAATACCTTTATTGAAGAAATGTTGAATAACATCTTTATTGATAATAGAATATATTTAATTTTTACAAACTGCGAGTTTTAGGACATAAAACCCAACAATAGCAACTACTAGCTCAGCTAAAGTTCTATTTTTCCTTTCGGCTTTTCCGTTCATTTAAGGAGAGTAAGGTGTAGTCTTTTCGTGTATTATTTCTGTGAATTACAGAATTCATTAAAGTTGTCCGAGTCGTATTCAATTCCCTTATCACTACGAAGTCTTTTAATCATTCTATTAAACCGATTCTCTACTTCATAAACAAATAATTTGAAGGCATCAAAAGCGTCACTTTTGTTTTTTTAGCAAATATACAAAAGTAAAATCAGAGCAGTCATCAATAAAAGTAACGAAATATCTTTTACTGTTCCAGTCAAGATGCCATCAAATTCACATAAATCATAATGAATTAAATCTAGAGGCTCAGAAATCCTAAATACAGGTTTATGTGGAGTTTTAGTAATTTTAGCCTGACTACAATACTCGCATTTATCAAATTCATTCGTGAATAACTTAATTATCATTTCCAACCTAATCATATTACTAATTAAATTTTTATTCAAATGACAGAGTCTATCATGCCAAACATTCATAGAACACAACATATACACAAAAGATTTCATTTTATTAAGGTTTAAATTTAATCTGAACATTCCCTCAGTTGCATATCCTTTTCCTATGAATACATTATTTTTTGCAAGGATATATAAGTCTACTCCAATGATTTGAGTAACTCGGCTTTGTTGAAGAGATAGCTCGAGACCAAGTTCTTTCTTATCTCCGGAATGTGTAAAACGTCTTTTGACGTAAGGATCTTCCCAGAGGTAAACTTTAGTTCTACCGCACTGGTTCCAACAACTTTCATGGAGTGGTGATCCCCCAACAGAATATTCTTATCCTTAGTTTCAATATAAGTTTTAAAGAGACTAAGGTCGTGACAGACATGGTGTGTAGCGCCAGTGTCTATCCACCATCCTTCACAACCACCGATAACATTTACTTTTGTGATCATGGCAACTAACGATTCTTCTGTCAGGTTCGCCTAACCAACAGGACGACGCTTCTTCCTACAGTTCCTAGCCAATTGTCTAGGTTTATTATTGAAGGAAATCGATCATGAGAATTTCCATGAGCAGCGGAAAGATCATTCCAAATTACAATAATACATGAACTTAACAATTACAATCATAAACAGAAACATATGGTTATGCATTCATTACAGAAATTACAGCATGATAACTACAAATGATCAAGAAGAAACTCTACACACATTTTTAGACTCATCGCCAAGCCCCTCGATCACGAACACTCAAACACAGCAACCTCGAACACTCGTCCAACACGACCGCCACACTGGACGAACACTGTGCACTCGAACTCAGCGATCGCCTTGGTCACAAACACCCCCACAACACGAACAGCCTCCACAGAACCTCGATGACGTCAAGTTGAGTATGACACCACCAAGAAGGCTATCTCGGTATTCTCGTTGTGATAATTCAGAGGATGGGCTTTGTGTGGACTTGGTTTGAGGCAGAAGACGGAGGAAATAACAATCATGTAAATGATTGACCAAATGAGAAAAGGTTGAACCTATCGCATAGGTCGATGTCCAATCATTTAGCAAAAGCTAAGTGATCGTCTAGCAAAAGCTAAGCGATCGTTTAGCTCATCGCTTAGCTGCGTGTCTATCGCCTATAAACACTACACGATCGTTTAGCTTGCTCCAAGTTGTCGCTTAGTAAATCCTATTTACTTGACAACTTCCGTGAGATTATTTTCTAAGAGAGAATTCTCAAATTCAATTTTTTTCAACCTTTCAAAACTTACTAAAATTAGGAGAACAATTTTCCTTTTATCTCACGGTTACCATGAAGCCACCAATAACCTCCCACTCAATTGGTTATTAGAGAAAAAGATATTATTATCCAATAATTAATATTATTATAAATATAAATGATAACAAACTTACCATACTATATTTATAACCTATAGTTTAATATTTCATCTCATGAAACATATAAACCATAACTCTTTTTCTATTCCATGACACTTAATGTAAATCTCATTTACATTAATCCTCCACTAGATGTATCCTATACACCATACCGATCATATCATATATAAGCGAATTACCTCTTGTTAATTTACACATTTCAAATCAACACCAAGAACTGATCCTCAACTGAATCCATTGAGCTACCAAGGGGACCTCATGGGCCTGTAGCTCGAAGCTCCAACGGTACGTGAATAACTGACTAATCTCTTTAGTCATGGGATACACCATCTGTTAACTGCCAAGCACTCCACTAAAGATCGATAGCTGAACTCTCCTTACCACAGATATATTATGTGTTCATCTTAACCAATCAGCCGTGCGACAACCCTTCACAGGTCGTTCGTAAGTACAGCTCGGCCAATAACCATTATGCTCCTGTAGTTACATCTAACTCCTTAAGTACCACTGATCTCTCTAATGAACATAAGTCATAGTCCTACTATGACTGAGTCCTCTCTTCTAAAGAGAAGTTGTGGCCACTATGTTCAAGCTCCAAAATTAGCCCTTAAGGGAGCAATCTCTCTACTTATCCCTGCTTTGAAAAATGAGTGAATTCCATCTTGTAGATTGAGTTCCCAGCTCCCAGATCAGACAAGTCTCCAAAAAGGTAGGCATGTTGAGTTGGCAATCTGGTCACTCTCACCCATATTAATCAAAGGACCGCCCTGAAAGGCAGGAGTTCCTAAAACACTCAAGATTGAGGTCGTGTCACCTCTGGTCGTATAGGTGAGATGTAAGTCTTTAGTATCAACGACATTATATACAGAGTCTAGTCATCTCGTGGTCCGGCCTTATACAAACTCTTTGTATAGGACACCCCCGCTCGCACGTCTCCACATGAATGGTCAGGATCTACCATCTATAGTAGTCTATAACACTTGCAAACCTCTACAAAGTGGACCATATCCATAGTGTCACCAGGATCAGGTATCCCACCTTAATCCTTATACTACAGACCTATTTAAGTTATCACTTAAGGCATGATCCACTTGTATACCACATATACATGCCTAAGTTCACATAAGATAACCAAGGAGCTTTGTTTATTGGATATGAGTAAATGCCAGAATGAAATAACAATTATTTTATACATCAAACAATGTGTAACATTACAAACAACGAGACTCTGGGAGAATTAGGACACCCATCCCAACAATTATAATTAAAGCAAAGGAACTGTATCGTTTCTCCTGAAGGGGGTTTTTGTTTTTTCTATTGGTTCTGGTTGCTGGAGCCACGGTTCTAACCTTTCCTCTTTGTCCCCTTTGATTTTTGGTCAGGTTTTACCGTGGCAGAGGCGGATCTCCCAGGAACCCTGTTCACCTCCTCCCTCTGGTCCTGCTTCTAGGCTTCCTCCTCAATCCTTAGCCAGGTAATAAGACTCTCCAAGGAACACTCCTTGGTTTTATGCCTCAAAGTATTCTTAAAATTCTTCCATAAAGGGGGCAGTTTATGAATAATAACAACAACTTAGAATTATTCGTCTAGAGGCATACTTTCAGCAATTATCTTATGGGCTATCTTCTGCACTTCATCGGACTGGGGCTCCACAAATTTGCCATCTGTCATCTGGAACTTGAGATA
Source organism: Benincasa hispida (assembly GCF_009727055.1). Classification (NCBI taxonomy): domain Eukaryota; kingdom Viridiplantae; phylum Streptophyta; class Magnoliopsida; order Cucurbitales; family Cucurbitaceae; genus Benincasa; species Benincasa hispida. The sequence goes on along the minus strand of NW_024064153.1, from coordinate 390,485 downwards.
ATGGCAGACAGCATATTTCTTCGACCCGACCTCCTCGATGTCGTACTTCTTTTGTAGGGCGTCCCAAACCTCCTTCGCTGTCTTTATCGTGTTGTAGTAATCATATAGATCATCGTCAAACCATTTAATATAAAGTTCTTACATAGAAAATATTTCTCCTCCCAATCAGCAGCTTCTTTTATCTGTTGTTCAGTTGGTTCTTCTAACGGGACGATCGGCTTATCTTTGGAACATGTGTCAGTAACTTTCTTGACGGTAAGAAAGAACAACATCTTTTTCTTCCACCGTTTGAAGTTATCTCCTTTGAACTGAAATGGACGATTTAGGTTGGATATCATAATATCGTTGCTAGCGAGGGCCATTTATGATATAAAAGAAATCATCTTAAAATTGTTGTAAATGACAAGACCCTCAGACGACAATCAGGACAGCCACAAATGATCAAGAAACGGTGGTCGGGCAAAGAACGGAACCTCCAAAACAAAAGCTCATTATAGGCTGAGTCGTGGAGCTCGTTCTTTTTAAAACGTTTCGCAGCTCTACATAAGTGTACAAGCAATTCAGAAATACTGCCACGTCGTCCCCAGGATAAAACAACCCAAAAAAGAAAATTCGATTGTAAATGCACTGTTACATATCAGAACACACACCCTACTAACTGAATGCTTGGAAAACGGAATAGAGGGAAGAAAAAAATAAGCATAGGAGAACGAAGGGAATGGAAGAAGTGTTGTGCTTTAAACTGTTGAAGAACGCACATTTTATAGGCCTTCAGAACTAAATTGCTGTGTGAGAGAAGCGTGATCGGCCTCTCAACGTGTGCGCGAAAGGCGTACTGCCGGAAGACGCGGCCAACTGAGGAATTTATTTTTCTTTTTAAAAAAGAAAATAAAAATAATGAAATAAATAACAAAAAATAATAATACTTTATTAAAAAATAATCACATACATGTGCCTCGCCCATTCGACCGGACGATGGTGCGTATGTGGGACGTCCGTCGAACCCACATTGGTCTATCTTCTTACTCCCTACAAAACATGCGTACCCCTTAAGACCCAAACCCATAGCCCAAGGTTGGAGTACAAAAGGGAGACTTCGTTTTATAAATTTTCCAATATGGGATTCTCCAACCAAAGGTTGGTTCCCTTTTGATTTGTTTTTTGAAAAAAATGAATTTTCACCAAACAGTTGTATATAATGACAGGTGCGACGACATCCTTTGCTTATTTTAATAAAATGGAAAATGTGTTAGGCTTTTTTTTCAAGTAGCATCCACCTGTTGTCTGAGGTCCCCTTTTTGTGTTTCACTTAGTTCACTGCATCGCTTGCTACCACATGGCCACTTTGACGCAAGGGAGCCGAATCCTTTGTTTTTATTTTTTCAATTATTCCTTGCATTTCTCAATAAGTTAGTGTCTGGTATAATATGGATTTTAGTTTTGCACTTATACTAATGTTAGAAATGTTTTTTTGCTCCATTTTCTTTTAGTGCTAAGAAAATTTCCACTCAAGAGTATCGATTATTCTAATTATTAAGTCGCAATAACTTGTATTTCTACAAGTTATCGATTATTTTTTACAATTTCTTGAGTTTTTTTTTTTTTTAACTCAATTTTGACTCAAAAACTTGTTGAATGTATCTTAACTCTAAAAATTTAAACCTCATTTGATAACCATTTTATTTTTTTTTCTTTTCAAGAAATTTAGTCTATTTTCTGATAAAAGTCCCCCCGGGTCGAGTCCCCACCCGATCGAAGGAATCCTCGATTTGACCGAGTATGGGATAAAACCGAGGAGTTAAATAAGGTCTTCAATCATGGATGGGATGGGGACGGGGATGTTATTTGTTAAAAAAAAAACTTAATTTTAATTCCATAATATTAATAACTTTAATTTTTTATTAAATTTACAATAGAAGTACTAGAATATTTTTTTAAGTATTCATTTAAACAAATAAAATAATATTAAACTAACTTTTTACATAAAATATTTAAAATTTATTATAAATACCAAATTTTAATTAATTTTAAATTAAAAAAATAAAATGAAAATTTTTTTTCTCGCGTGGACACGATGTCCGAAAGAGGATTTTTCGACTCCACCCTGACTCCCCAAAATAGAGAATGAGGTGGGGATAGGGATAAAAAAACTCCATAGAGACGGGGATGTGGGTTTCATCCCTAACCCTGACCCACCCCGTTTCTATCCCTAATTCACTCTCAATCTCTCACCATGGTTTAAATTTTTCAACTATAAATTGCAATTAAGTATTTGAAAGGCCTACCACTCTGGTTTTTCGTCTGGTTCTTCATAATGAGGTTGGAGGTTTATCTTTCGTGCTTAGGACAATTTGCATTTACCACAAACCAATAAACTAAGATCTCTGGTTTTCGTTGTAACTTAAGCATGTATGTGGACACATACAAGTGGATCATGCCTTAAGTGATAACCAAAATGGTATGTAGTATATGTATATAAGAAGGAAACCTTATCCTGGTGACACTATGGATACGGCCCGCTTTGTAGATAGTTACAAGTGTTGTGACGTGCTACAGATGGTCTAATCCTGATCATTCATATGAAGACATGTGAGCGGGGGCGTCCTATATAAAGGAACTTGTATAAGACCGGACCACGAAGTGGTAGTCTCGTTATATAACGTCGTTCATGACAGAGACTTCACTTCACTAGGATAACCATAGGTAACATGACCTTAATCTTGAATGAGTTGGAAACTCTTGCCTTTGAGGGAAATCCTTTAATTTGCATGGGTGTGAGTGACCACATTGCCGACTCAAACCTACCACTTTGGGGATTTGTCTGATTTGAGAGCTGGGAACTCAGCTACACAAGATGGAATTTACTCCTTCCGCGAAGGAGGGGTAAATAGATAGATAACTCCCTTAATGGTTGATTCCGGGGCTTGAACAATATGGAACCGCACACTTTCTCATGGCTCGAGAAATGTCTACTCATAGTAGGACTATGATGTATTATTCCTTAAAGGGATCAATGGTACTTAAGAAGTTAGATATAACTACAGGGGCAAAATGGTAAATTGGCCAAGCTGTATTTACAAGTATCTGTGAAGGGCTATCGTACTATTGACTGGTTATATCCGATGGACACAGAAATATATCTGTAGTGAGAAGAGTGCAGCTGTCGATCTTTAGTGGAGTGTCCGACAGTTAACGGATGGTGGATCGCATGACTAAAGAGTTTAGTCAGCTATTCACGTGTCGTTGGAGCTTCAAGCTACAGGTCCGTAAGGTCCCCTTGGTAGCTCAATAGATTCAAGTTGAGAATCAGTTTTTGGGTCAGTTTGAAGTGTTCAAATTGACAAGAGAGAGTTTGATTATATATGATATGATTAAACAGGTTCAGTTATATATGATATAATTGACATGATGTATGAGATACATTAATTGGAGGAAAATGATACAAATATGCTTTGTATCAAGTAAAAGAGAAAAGAACTATAGTTTAAATGTTACATATGATATGATATTAAAACTATAGATTATAAATATAATATGATAAGTTAGTTATTATATTTATTTATAATTAAAACAATTATGAGATAATTGTGGGTGGTTTCTCCTTTAACCGTGCGTGAAAGCGGTAGGTTGTATTCAGTTTTCATAACTTAAGGATAAAATGAAAAATGTTTTCATTTTTGGAAGAGTATCGCTGAATCGCTTCATTAAGTACACTGTTAATCGTTTAGCTCACGAAAGACTACACGACAGCTTCAAGTGTTTGTCTAAACGATCATGTACACGTGCTTTTGACTAAACGATCGTGTAAAGTTTTACTAAACGATCGCGCACCTTAGCGAGATTCACTAAACAATCGTGTAAACGATTAAGCTGTTTTTTTTTCCCTAAACGATCATATACCTGCTGACTTTTACTAAACGATCAAGCATAAAGTCTATACGATAGACACTATACTCTCCAACTTGCTTGGTCGTTGAGTTCGATCGTTGTTTCCTCCTTCCCTCTACCAAATCCAACAGAGCCCACACCTCTTAGATTCTCACTCCGATAATACCAAGGTTACTAAGTGGTGGTGTACGAAAGGTTGCCTATTTGTGGAGAAGATTATTCATGGTTAACCAAACGATCCACTTGACTATTGGGTTAGTGTTCTAAGCAACAGCGAGATATTGATGGTTCGAGTCTTCACGAGAGTGAGAGACCTGTGAAAGAAGAGTTCTTCAAAGGTAAGTTTCTCACTCTTTTTGTATTTAATTTATAAAGCACGTCGTAGTTTGTTCCAATATGCATAACTAGTTTGTATGTTTGTGAATGCTTGGTACCGAAGGAATGATAAGACACCCAGTTATACAATGGTCCTTGCTACGAAGGTATGGAAAGGTAAGCAGGATCCTACTCAGCTCCACGTGTATATAAGATGTACGTTATTGACATTGATGAGATCGAGCAAAAAGGCTCTCTTTCAACTAAGGTTATTAGGGATTGAGCGAAAGGGCTCTCCCATATGTTCAGGCCAAGAAGTAGAGAAAAATTTATAGGAATTGTTTATGAGCTTTAAACCAGGGTTTTCCATGCTATGATTTCCTTACTTCCTAATCTTTATTTCTGAACCCTGATATGTGAATGTAAATTTTTTGTTCTAAACATGTTTATATTATAAGTTATGAAAGTATATTTTAAAAGAAGTCACTCACGGGGCAATTTAAGCTCACCTTTTCCAATGTTTTCCTCCTCAGGTTGCGGTCAATGTCCTGAGGCCTAGCAGTTCTACCAGCCAGTCACTTCTTGTTAGGAGAAATCAAAGTTGAGGTGGTTCATCATGTCTTGTTAAATTAAAATCTTATGTTTATGTTGTGGGAGTCTCAAAAAAGTTTTGTGTGGTTGTTGTAAATTAAGTATCCTACTATATGGGGAGCTATGTGCTAAGTTGTATAGACCTTTTGGTAATAATCTGTTATGAGTTATTAAACTGTATATCAGGTGCCAAGAGCATTGGTTCATAGAAGTATATTGGCAGTAATTTTCATAAGAGGGTTGGCAATTGTTGTGCTCGCATTTCTTCTTAGATTAGGAGGGTAGTTCGGGAAGGGGTGTGACACTTGGCACTTGGTATACCTCAACAAAATGGTGTATTAGAAAGGAGAAATAGAACCTTGGTGGTCGATCTATAATGAGTTATGCTCATTTACTGATTCGTTTTAGGGTTATGCAGTAATGACTGCAACTTATATTTTAAATAATGTTTCATCCAAAAGCATATCTGAAACACCTTTGGAGTTGTGGAGAGGTCTAAAGGTAGTTTACGATACTTCAGAATTTGGGGTTGCCCAACACATGTACTTAAGGCAAATTCAAAGAAATCGGAACCTCATTCAAAATTATGCCTACTTGTAGGCTATCCCAAGGGAACGAGGGATGGTTACTTCTATGATCTAAAGAAAATAAAGTATTTGTGTTGACAAATGTTATATTTTTTTAAGAGGACCACATCAGGGTGCATAAGTCACGCAGTAAGATTGTGTTGAATGAATTTTCCAATGAAACTATTGAAACTTCAACAGTTATTGAAAAGGCTAGTACATTCACCTCAAGAGTTGAGGGAGCCTCGACGTAGTAGGAGGGTTTCGAACCCACCTACTTGTTATATGGGCTTAACAGAAATCCTAACTATCATATCAGATGGCAACGTTAAGGATTTGTTGTCTTATAAACAGGCAATGGATGATGTGGATAAAGATGAATGGGTTAAGGCTATGGATCTCGAGATGGAGTTTATATACTTCAATTCAATATAGATCATGTAGATTAACCTGATGGGGTAAAATCTATAGGTTGTAACTGGATCTACAAGAGGAAAAGGGGTGTAGATGGTAAGGTACAGACCTTTAAAGCTAGATTAGTGGCAAAGGATTATGCCCAGGTTGAGGAATTGGACTATGAGGAAACTTTCTCATTCGTTGCCATACATAAGTCTAATGCTTATTGCCACATATTATGACTATGAGATATGGCAAATATATGTCAAGACTACCTTTCTGAATGGTTATCTTAAGGAGACCATCTACATGCAGTAACCAGAGGGGTTCATTAAACAAGGTCAAGAGCAAATGGTTTGCAAGCTTAATCAGTCCATTTATGGATTAAAATAGGCATCTCGATCTTAGAACATAAGATATGATACTGTGATCAAGTTTTACGGCTTTGACCAAAATGTTTATGAACCTTATGTTTACAAGAAGATCATCAATAGTTTAGTAGCTTTCTTAGTGTTGTACATAGATGATATCCTACTCATTGGTAATAATATAGGTCTACTGACCAATGTTAAGAAATGGCTAGCCGCCCAATTCCAAATGAAAAAATTGGAAGAGGCGTAGTTTGTTCTAGGGATCCAGATAATTAGAGATCGTAAGAACAAAACGCTAGTCTTGTCTCAAGTATCATATATTAATAAGATACTTGTCAGATATTCGATGCACAATTTCAAGAGGGGTTTGTTACTTTTCAATCATAGAATTGTATTTTCTAAGGAACAATGTCCTAAGACTCCTCAAGAGGTTGAGAAAATGAGATGGATTCCCTATGCATCGACTGTTGGCAGTTTTATATATGCAATGTTATATACTAGACTTGGCATTTGCTATGCAATAGGGATTGTTAGTAGATATCAGTCTAATCCAGGATCTGATCACTAGATAATAGTTAAAACTATCCTCAAGTATCTTTGGAGAATGAGGAACTATATGCTTGTGTATGGAGCTAAGGATTTTATCTTTACAAGATACAGTGAATCTGATTTTCAGACTGATAAAGATTCTAGAAAATCCACATCAGAATCAGTGTTCACTCTTAACAAAGGGGTTGTAGTCTGGCGAAGCACAAAGCAAGGTTGCATGTTGACTCTACTATAGAGGCAGAATATGTAGCGACTTGTGAAGCTTCTATATGGCTAGAGAAATTTTTGACGAACCTGGAAGTTGTTCTTGAAATGTAAAAGCTCACACTCTTTATTGTGATAATAGTTGTAATGTGGCAAATTCCAGGGAGCCTAGGAGCCACAAGAGAGGAAAGCACATTAAGTGCAAATGTCATCTCATCTGGGAGATTGTGCATCAAGTAGACATAATCATCACGAAGATCACTTCGAAGCACAATGTTGCTGATCCATTTACAAAGGCTCTTATGGCTAAAGTTTTTTATGGTCACCTAGAGAGTCTGGGTCTATGGGACATGCATCATCTTCTCTAGGGAAAGTGGGAGATGTTACTAAGTGTAGTGTATGCCCTAGTTTATTTTTTTGTGTACCTTACTTTGTATTATATTTTATATTATACATCCCACTGGCTTTAAGACAAGTGGAAGATTATTGGGGTTGATACCCTAAATCTCGTGAGTTTCGTAGTTTGTAAATTATCTATACACAAATTATTTATTTAATAAAATAAAGTGTTATTTTATTCAAAATTTAATCTATATTAACCCAAATCCAATAAATTAAGATCCAATGTTATTTTATGTTAACTTAAATATGTATATAGTTGACATACAAGTGGATCATGTTCAAGTAATAACCTAAACGGTCTGTAGTATATGGATAAGGTTGAGTACCTTATCCTGGTAATACTACGGATATGACCCACTTTGTAATTGTTATAATAGTTTTAAAGTGTTACAAATAATCTGATCCTGATCATTCATGTGGAGACATGTGAGTGGGGGTATATTACACAAAGAGTTTGCATAAAAAGGACAGCGAAGTGATTAGCCTCTCTTTATAACATCGTTACTTGAAAAGACTTATATTTCACTAGGATGAAGGTGTCTTGACCTTAATCCTGAGTGAGTTGTGAACTCTTGCCTATGAGAAAAATCTTTTGATCTATATAGGTAAGAGTGGCTAGATTCGTCAACTTACTGAGCCTACCATTTTGGGGATTTGTCCGAGTGGAAAGCTATGAACACAGCTACACAAGATAAAATTCACTCCTTTCTGATCATGGGGGTAAGTAGATGGATTTCTCCCAGAAGGATTGATTTCGTGTCTTGAACAATGAGACGTCCCACCCTCTCACTGTCCAGAGAGAAATCTAGTTTATAGTTAGACTATAACTAATTGTTTATTAAAGAGATCAGTGGTACTTAAGGAGTTAGATGTAACTATAAGGGTAAAATGGTAATTTGACCCAGCTGTAGTTGCGAGCGATTTGTGAATATTCAACTCACTATTAATTGGTTATATCCGTGGACATAGAAATATATCTACAGTGCGAATAGTGCAGTTGTCGGCCTTTAGTAGAGTGACTAGCAGTTAATGAATATTGATTAATTCAATTAAATAGTTTAATTAATTAATCACAAATAATTTGAGCTTTGAATCTGTAGGTTCATAAGGTCTCCTTGCTAACTCACTAAGGATAAAATCATGGATAATTATTTTCGAACTAATTTGAATTGTTCAAATTATTTATGAGAATTAAAGGTATTATTAGGATACATAACATATTGTTTGTTAGTTAATGGTTAAGTAATCAACCATATGTTATATTATTAATATTATTGATATTATATTATAATAAAATATTATTAAATTATGGAGTAAGCAGCTTCTAGATATGGTATTTCGTTAGTGATTCTTTCAGGTCCGTGGCTTGTCACATGAGTTTGAATTTCATATTTCCGTATGTGGAAAGAAGTATAAATATCTTCATATACCAAACGCTCGCTAATTAGTACCGCATCTCATAATTGTAACCTTCCCATGGCATATAAGCTACTAATACGTTTTTTCCCAAAGCAAGTTCGCCACCAATTGTAGCAGCACCGTCCGCTAAAATTTGCCCTTTTTAATGCATTTACCCTGGTGAACTTGAGATTTTTGTTGCATACAAGTATTTTTGTTAGAACATTGATACGTAACTAATGAATTCTTCGAGTATACCCATTGCCTAAAAAAATGATCTTATCTAAGTAGTAAGCCCACCCCAAGATGAGTGTTCTCCTATTCCGACTTCCCCAAAGCCTCCGGTAGCACAGCCGAGACAGTGATGGGTTCTCTGCCCCTGCGGGGATGGAGCGACAGAAGTTTTGAGAATTCAAGAGAAGGTCACGGCGAGATGAGCCGTTTATCATCACGATAGGTGTCAAGTGAAAGTGCAGTGATGTATGCAGCTGAGGCATCCTAACAGACCGGTAGACTTGAACCTTGTTCCTACATGACCCGATCAATTCGGTTAGGCACTCGCCATCTATTTTCATTGTTCAACTCTTTGACAACACGAAAAAACTATTGTCAATAATGAAATAACTCTCTATTACATGGGAGTTATATATGATAGAATAAAACATGCAAAAAACGAAAGCTTACAGAATCATTAAGCACCCTAATTATTTTTAATTTGAGTAACAAGCATGCAAACTATAAGTTGTAAGCATAAATGGTTTCAGAAATTATAACCTTTGTAGATGCTCACTTGTTCCTTATAATCTCTATGAAATTGATCTCCAATTTCTTCAGTAGACCACCAAGTGAATCTTCTCTACTATCCTTAGCCTTGGATTGAGTGGTGGAACTCTAAATTGATAAGGAATTGGGAGCGGATTGGAGAGGGTTTGAGAGAAAAACTTTCTGCAGAATTTTTCAAAATTCTGATTGCATGGCCTAAATCTCATTGAACTTCAGCCTTTTAATCAAAATTAACATGCAAGCACTTCAATAATCAATTGAATGACACTTCAAACAACATTATTAAAGTGGGCTAGGTGTTATTTTGTGAAAAAATCCACTCTGAAGAATGAAATTAGGATAACTCCACTAAACCCAAATTAATTTTCAATTTTAAAATAAAATTTAATTTAATTTAAAATTAAATTAAATCTAATTTAAATTCAATTTCTAAAACTGAATTTCTTCTTTTGAAATTGAAGATCAATTTAATTAATTAAATAAATAAATTTAATTAATTAAATAATAATTTAATATTAAATATTAAATTAATAAAACACCTAATTCAAACATGAATCATATTCATGTAATTAATATTTAGATCATTATTTAAATATTTTGAACTCTCGAATTACGTTTAATTTTAACAAATTTAAACGTTGATTATATCGAATATAATTATCCAAACCCTAACATTAAATTTGAACATTTCAAATCCAAATCCTAAAAATGAATTTTGAACATTTCAAATTTACTCAATATTTTAATCCAGTGTTTAATCTTTTACGAGCTAGTAGAGGGACCTTATGGACCTACAGATCATGAGCTCCAACGATTTGAGATTAATCGTTAAACTCTTTAATTCGAATTAATCAATATTCGTTAACTACCGAAACATACTACTATAGCTCGATAGTTTCACTCTCTTCACTGTAGATATATTCCTGTCCACTTGATTTAATCATGATCAGGAAGTCGATCCTTCACAGGTCATTCATATTTACAGCTAGGTCAAAATTATCGTTTTACCTCTATAAATACATCTTGTTCATTAAGTCACCACCGATCCTCTATTGAACAATTGGTTTATAGTCCAACTAATAAACCACGTCTCTCTTCATCATGAGAGGGTGAGGCCCCATTTGTTTAAGACCAGAAATCAGTACTTAAGAGAACAACTTATCTGCTAATCCTAAATTAGGTAGGAGTGAATTTCATCTTGTAAGACTATGTCCCTAACTATCTATCCAGTTTTATTCCAAAATGTGAGGCTTATTGAGCAATGTTGTTGAACTACTCTCACCTACGCAGATCAAAGGATAATCCCGAATAAACACGAGTTCATAGTTAGCTCAAGATTAAGATCGAGTTACCCTAAGTCATCGAATTGAAATAGTTAGTTTTAATAGTAAACGGTCGTTATAAAGAAAAGTGATTATTTCGTGGTCCAATCTTATGCAAACGTCTTTTGCACCCCACTCGCATGTCTCCACGTGAACGATTTTGGGATCACATTGTTTGTATCAGTATATAAAGTGGGTCGCATCTATAGTGTCCCCAGGATGAGGTACCCAATCTCATCCATATACTTATAGACTTTTTAGGCTATATACTATAATTTGATCATTTGTTATATCTCTACATAAAGTTAAAGTATTCATACTATAGCCATGAGTTCGTTTATTGGATTTTATAACAGAATGCAATTTCAATAATACTTTTATTGAAAAATAGAATATGTTTCATATATTACGTAATGTGAGGTTTAGGACATTCCCAACAATATCTGCACATATGGGAGGGAGTTATTGTAACTCCCCTTCCTCCTTCTTAATTAGTCTGTTGTGAACAAACATATGAGTCACACGTGAAAAAAAATTTACAGATAACTCTCCAAAAAAACTCTCTCTGCTTTTCCCTTCTACTAAAAGCACTAAAGAAGTCCCACAACTTCATCCCTTGCCGAAGAATAGCAAGGTAACTTCATAATGGTGTCCAGGGAACTGTCACTCCAGTGTTCGTGTTATACTATTCGCGGGAGGAAGACATTGTTCGTGACCTTTGGGGAGGAATACGTGAAGAATAAATTTCTTCAAGGGTATATAACATTTCTTCTTCCTTTCCTCTCAAATTAGAAATCATACTTATAGCCTTTTAGTAATATTTATCCTTTTGCATTGTGTATGAAACTTATCTACATTTTGTGTGTTTTCAGAATTAGAAACCAAATGCACGACATTCACACGCTTTTACGAGAAATTCAGTTTCTTCATGGATAACATTGTTTGTGATAACCACAATATTTGATGATGATGTTGAATGTTCGACCGTAATGATAGATATTGTCATAGAAGAGAAGACGTGGCCATACAAATTCATGCAAAGGGGGAAAAAGAGAGAGACTTTAAAACAAGTCATGAGTAACTTCGTAACATGGTCTCGCATACTTGTAATTATGACTAACGAGGAAAAAAAAGTTGTCTCTTTTGCCACGAACTACATGAAAGAGGAATTCATTTATTTATTGATGACTTGATGCAACAGGGGATGGTTGAAATCAGTTGTGTATACTCACAATGGATAAAGAAGGGAAGGTAGCAATAATTGGCGGGCATGAGAGGGACAGTGTCGAAGAGGTAGAAACTCAAAGTGGGTGGAGGAGGAGGAGAAGGGACGGGGAGGGTTTGACAGCGGCTGGAGTTCGAATAGAGTTAAAGTTAGAGTAATGTTAGAAAAGGTATATGAATTTGGGCTTTTTTAATTGTGGGCCTCTAAGGTAGTGGGTTAAATCAATGGGCTAGGTTGAGTTTAGGCATTTTTTTTTTTTAAGGTTGATAAGAGAAATAGCAAATTTTAAAGTTTCATTTGGAAAAATGACAAAAATATTTCAAAATTATAAAAATAGCCAAACGGATTTATATAATAGAAAATACTATTTGATAAATGACAAAACTATCCTAAAACAACAAAATTAAGTACAAACGAGAATGTAAATATACACAGCTTCAAAAACAACCCGAATACCACAAATACAATCTACCTAAACATTATAGAACCACAAATACACACTATCTAAATATTTCAAAAGCAAAAATTAAAAATCACTCTATATGGTCATTAACACTTCTAGCTGCCTATAAAATACATGTATGCGAGTGAAGATAACGATAAGGCAATGTGGGTCATTAGAAACTTATGGATCTCTATAATGATGGACTTCCTCTAATGTGAGAAAGAGTAAAGTTGATTGTACTAGTGAAGTTGTTGTTGGTAGGTGAGCATTTGAAGGAATTACAACTTCTGGACGATGTGACTGTTGGAAATATGATTGCGTTTGACACCAAATCAGTTGTAGGGAGCTTCATCGTTTTCATTCCATATGACCATTTTGCTCATAGGATCTTGAAAGGCAATTTTAAGCACTATCAATCCCATAACGTCATTGTTCAAAACGATGTTCAAAGTAGAAACAAAAGCAGGGAACATGTATGCAAGCGAATGAGGTCGACGACCTAGCGAGGGTGGTCGTCAAAAGCTAGCTAAGACAATAGAATTCAAAAAAGAGTTGTTGAACCAATGATTGCAGACATGAGATTGAGAAGGAGAAAAAGAGATTTTGGGAGGCGACTGAGTAAAGGATAATGAAGAATATGAGATTAAAGGTTTTTTTGTTATCTTATTTTAATAATAATAATAATAATAATAATAAAATGAAAACACCATTGATTTTAAATATCATAGATGAAAACATAAAGCAAATTTTGATAACTAAAAAACCAGTTTTCAAAAAGTTATTTTTATTTTTTGGAATTTAACTATTATATTCAAGAAATATGAAAATCATTGTAAGAAACGTAAATGAAATAGTTTAATTTTTTTAAAAAAAAAAACCAATTGTTATCGATCGAGATATAATATATATAAAAAAAAATGTGAAAACAGAAAATAGTAAATAAGCAATGAGAAACAAAAAATGAAAAAGAAAAAAAATATATTGAAAATGGAATCCAATAAGTTTTAATAATTAAAAAAATAATTTTGAGAAATGCGTGGAACGTTGAATCGGTAAAACAGAAAAATTGAAAATGGGAGTGGTGGGCCCAATTTTCCACCGTAAAAGAATGGTCAAGTTCAATTAATTTCACATCAATGTAAAAAATAATAATAAAATTCAATTGGAATTGACATTTAATTTTGTCCCACATTTATAAGATGCTGTATTCTGACTTTCCACGTGGCGAAGGCAGTGGCTGCACAGAAAAGATTCAATGCATCCAATCCTATTCCTTCCTTTCCCCTTCTACAAACCACACGCCTTTCACCTTCCTCATACCAACTCGGCTTCCTCTCCTCATTTATAACCTTTATTTTACGTCACCAAAATTTCGTAATTCCACAAAAATACCTACTTTTCCATCCACTTTCTTATTTTATAATCTTACCTATTTACCTTTGGTTGTGGTCATGTTCACCAATTCGTAATCAAAATTGATATAATCGTAATGGAATTTCTATTAATAGATCAATTATAATAGGTCACAATTGCAACTATCGCAAACGTATTTTTTTTATCACGTTTATTTAAAATTACAATTCTGTCATATCTACTGTTACCGTTATTATTTAAGGTCGATCGATGATGATAACAGTAAATATGGAAAATTTAGAATTCTCATATTGTTACAGTAATAATAACAGTAATTATAACAATATCGGGATAATTTCCAAATGGAATTAGATTGAGCGTCATTCTCTTGTCAATCAATTTGTGTGTTTTAATGATATATTTGGAAGTGATCTTTAGATGTTAGTACAGCTATGGAATCTAAGTAAACAACACCAAACGTAACTAAATGGGATCCATTTTTCAAATTCCCATTGATTTATTACATTTCCCATGGGGTAAACATGACTTGAATTGTAAAATTGGTGTCTATGGTACGAAGAAAGTTAGAATTTAGTCATATAGTTTATAATTAGAATTTATCCTTAAGGTTTAATAAAAACCATCGTACTAGGGACAACTAACGAGATTTTTATCAAACAATAGGAACTAGTTATGAGATTTCGTCAACACGTGAAGACTAAATTCTTCATTTACTATAGCAGGTTATGGTAGTTTGTGGTTATAATAGTGTGTTAGTGATAGTGTATTAGTGGTGCAAACTCATTTAATCATAGTTATAAATGAAGAGAGATTACAAAATACAAATACTATAGAGTAAAGATTTTCAAATAATTTTATTATATCTGAAGTGTGCGTCATAATAATTGTGAACACTTCTATTATTATAACGAGTCTCGACCTTCAAATGACTTATAATAACTCACTTCACCAACATAAGTGGAGAAAATTATAAATTTTTATAAACAATCAAGATTACACTTGTAATTTAATCTTTAATTTTTAAGTTTTAAATTTTAGTTTAATTTAATCTCGACGTTGGTAAATAGGCAATTGATACCATTTTCTTCCTTTCTAACGTGTATGTTGATTGATTTAATCAAACTTTTGTTTTCTTTTTCTTTTTCTTTTTTTTTTTTAACAGGAAAATTTTAAAATATTTTTCCCTAATTTTTTTTCTATATTTTCTAATTAATATTTTCATATTCCATAATCAAATAATAAATCTTTCCTTATAATATATATATATATATTGTCTTTTCTACGCAAATGCATTGTCAAAGAAACTCATTAGATAACTCATTAATTGTTGTGTCAATTTTATTGGATTCAAGGAATATCTCGATTTTTTTCTTTTTTTTGTTTGCCTTCATCTTATTTTATGATTTAAAATTTTCTATTATATTGCATTTGTAAAGTCAATTTTTTATCTTTCTTCTTAGACCACAATTAGAATTATAATATTTCGTTTAATTTCAATTTATATATGGTTGAGATTTGTGCCATAAAGTTGTGTAGTTTATTAGTTATTTAATTATTAAATATAATATATTAAATTATTCATTACAGTTAAAAATCTAAGATTGTTAAGTGTATATATTCTTGAATAACAAGTGGTTGACATACAAATTTATCACATTCAAATAATAACCCAAATGGTCTATAGTATGTGGACAAAGTTGGGTGTCTTATACAGGTGACACTATGGATGCAACCTAATTTGTAATTATTACAATCGATTTGATTCAAATTGTTCATATGGAGACATGTGAGTGGGGATATCCCAGGTAAAGAATTTGTATAAGACTAGACCACGAAGTGTTTAATCTCTCTCTGTAAATATGCTAATTAAAGAGATTGATCATAGGATGATCGTATATGACTTAATTTTAATCATGTGTGAGTTATGAACTTCTACCTATGAGAGTTCGTCCTTTGATTTACATGGGTGAGAGTGGAGTCATGTCGACTCAATATGCTTGCTATTTGGGGACTTGACCAAACGAGGATCTGGGAACATAATTTCACAATATGAAATTCACTCATTCCAATATAGAGAAAGTAGATGAGTAGTGTAACATCTCAAGTCTGATGATTGCTAACACATATATACCAATTGAGCAAGGCATATTTCACGAATTTTGAATCATGGTCTGAATTATGGGCCTAAGGTGTTACAAATAGTTTCATTGAGTGCTAACTCCAAGACTTAAACAATGGTGCCACACCCTTTCATTGGGCCGAGATGGACTTGGTTTATGGTTGGACCATAAATAAATTGTTCATTAGAGAATTAGTGGTACATACGAAGATAGAGGTAATTACAGGATAAAACAGACTTTTGACCAAGCTATATTTACAAACAATTCGTGAAGGATCGATTTGCTTGTAATGGTTTTATCCATGGACGCAACTTGTCCTGCAATACATAAGAATGCAACTATAAATATATATTGGTTTTTCCTATAGCTAATGAATGAAGATTAATTAATTCAAGAGTTTAGTCAATTAATCTTATATCATTGGAGTTTATAATATGTAGATCTATAAGATCTCCTTGCTAGCTCACAATGGACCAACATGGATCAAAGGTATTGAAAAAAAAAAATTGAAGTGTTCAAATTTATCTATTAAGGGAAAATATATTTATTATATTTGATACAATTAATATAAGTATTACTGTATTGTGATACATTATTATTATAAAGTTAATTGAATTAAATTCAAATTCAAATTAGATAATGTAAGAGAATTAAAAAAAGAATCATTTTAATACGAGATATTAAAATGAATGATTAAAATTATCATTAGGTTTATTCTAATTATCAAAAGCATGGTGATATTAAGATGAATAATTATAATTATAATTAGGATTATCCTAATTATCTAAATCATTATAATATATGGATAATTATAATTAATTAGGTTTTATCCTAATCAGGTTCTATAAATAGGACCTTATAAAAAACACTACAAGCATTATAGAGTTCACATTTTCTACCAACTCTTCCAAAACACGTGATTCTCGTATTTTTTCTAATCTCTCGATTCCTCCAATTCTTTCGAGAAGACTCCCAAAAGTGGAATCCTTATTTAGTCATGATGAGGAAGACCTTGTAAAGGAAAACATCAATTAGAGAAGAATTTTGCTACAGTTATATTTCTACATAGATATAATTCTTATATACTTAACTTTATTACTGTTTTTGTGTGGTTTTAATTCTAATGTCAAAGCAAATGATCTCATCGCTTCCGCGGTAAGATTAAAGCATTCAGTCTCTTGATCTTTAATATCATTATTTGTAACCATCATTGTTCATAAATTACGAATATAATTAAGAATATGATAATATGCGATCCAAGACGTTTTCAAAAGAATTGAAGTTTAAACTCAAGTATTATTTATCAAAAAATGTTTGAAATTTTCAAGAAAAAAAAAAGTTCTTGATGTGTCCAAGTTCATCATAATGGATAACTCCACATTTTTTAATATTTAGCCCACAATACATTCATCCATCCATACGCAATCTCCACTTCCATTTTGATACATAGTTGGCCCTTCTAACCATTGGTTCAAGGATGACAACGAAAGACTAAAGCCCGGTAGGCCATGTTTCCCGAGAGAGGCCGTCTTCTACTTCTAATCGATATAAGTCGGGGGTTGACCTGCGGGTTTCCCAAACCCCTGAGCTCATCAATGAAAATATTCCATCAAGAACAGCGCGATGTTCAGAAGTCGTGTCTGAGCACACGGAAATGCCGCAGACCGTCATCGATATCGTGCTCCCAGTCGTCATGGAGAGCCAACTTTGAATAGCCGTCGGACATCTGTTATGGAATCCGAAGATCATCTGCTTAGGACCGCCTTCTTTGAATACCGGTTTTCAAGACGGAGCTGTCAGTCCCATCATCACCCAACGTTCTATTTTCTGCTCTTTCAGCAGCATCGGATACAGCAACTGGAAGCGAACCTCTCAGTAAGCCTTGAAGAGTGAATTGTCTTAGGTGTTTTAACGTCTAATTAGATCGGGGAATCATTCGAATTAAGAACATAAGCCCGTTACTTTTTATTCTCTATAATTGGAGCATAGTGCCCTATCCATTTATTCATTCGACCGACTTGACTTTTTTTTTTCCGCATCAAGAATTCAAACAAGGTTTGGCCTAATCTAGTAAGGTAAAAATATTACTAGAATTTTCCATTGGGCTAGGTCATTTCGGGGCAAGCAGATCATTTATGATGAAGAGGATGAGCTTCAAGAGAATGATTCGGAGTTCTTGCATAGTGAACCGTGCAGTACCAGACACGATCTCGATCTTCCAAAGAACAAGGATTTTTTCGAAAAGCCAATTCCTTGCAGATCCACTCCTTTTCCTATTCAAAGGTCAGGGGATCCGTATATGTTGTTCAGGTCGATCGGAAGGCGCAGAAATAGCTATAACTGACCCTTTTGATCAGACCGCTCCTGGTCTTCAAACTAGTCATTAATGTCGGCTTCATTGGTATCTTTTCGGTATGCGTTCGGAACACTTTCATTTTAGCGTCTCATCTTCTCTAGAGAAGAAACTCGAACATCTCGAGCAGATGGTCCAAGACGGGAAGGTTTGGCACCTCGATGTCGGCTCTTCGCCTAAAAAAATAAAATATTCGAAAATAAAAAAAAAATATTATTTTTTACACGTTCGGAGAGCACTTTTAGTCTGCGTTGTGAATAGAAGCCCCCCTATCAAGAAAGAAAGCGGCTCTTCCCACAGCGATCTTAGGCCTTGACTCACCCTCCGTGGACGACAAAAAAAATTCAGAATACCAACCGCATTGGTAATTCCATCAATTACCCGGTCTCCGAATATATTCTAACTATCAACAAATTCCTAGAATTTTAGGCGGAATGGGCATTGTAATTCTTTCTACTTCTTCGGGGTATAATGACAGAATGAGAAGCTCGACTATAGGAATCGACGGCTTTTCTATCATGTATGACTTTCCTACTGACAAATCGCTCGAATTAGTCGAAGGAAAGGAGGTGGCTGGTCTCACTGGAGAGGAGAGTTTTGACAACGAGGGAGGCAGGGGTGTGCGTGCGTCTGCTGGTATCGTATATAAGAGAAAGGCTGCATTTAGGAGTGATCTTTCCCTCTTCTTCAAGCCAGTGGTGATCTCACTTTCAAAAGAGAGTCTCGACGTGCTTAGTAGCGCGTAAACAGAACACGTAGCTTCATAGCGGAACTAGTCACTGGCTACAGGTTTCTTTCCTACCGGACCGGAGGCAGCCGAGAATGTTATGTAAAAAAAAAAGGACCAACG
Source organism: Benincasa hispida (assembly GCF_009727055.1). NCBI lineage: Eukaryota > Viridiplantae > Streptophyta > Magnoliopsida > Cucurbitales > Cucurbitaceae > Benincasa > Benincasa hispida. The sequence continues at coordinate 371,333 of NW_024064153.1, read as the reverse complement.
ACGATGAAGGAGAAGAAAGAAGGAGTAGAGGCTAGCCTGCCTTTTCGTATTAACAGCGACTAACGGAGGAATGTTTTTATGCTGTGAAAATTAGTTAATAACGAACTTACATGGATGGGATGGATGCATTTCCTGCCTCTGATTGGTCCTTCTCAAGCACCCAACTCCTAATATCACCAAACGAGACTCGAAAGAACATGGGAATTAGCCCCATTCCTATGAGTGCTTTTGTCTCGAAGAGCCAACAAAGGGGCTGCCTAAAATTATAATTTCATTTTGAATTACTCTCCGTGACATATTAATGTAACGAATAATATGCTAAATACATGATTGTATGAAACATTTTCAAAACATTGAATTTTAAAAGCAAGTGTTAAAAAAATTACTCAAGTTATTAATGCTAATTTGTTCAATATAAGCAGAAAACTCATCTAAAATAAATAAACAAATATTAATTCAAAATTAGATAGTAATCATTACACGTCCAACACACATTACTATTTTCTAGTATGTAAATGAGTCATTTCCACTATAATTTTTATTTAAACAAAAAATCTGGAATATCCTAATAAAAAGGATATTCCATATGCCAATGTATAATTAAAATTTTCAACCATAATTTATAAAAGTTTACAACTTAATATTACAATACATCATCTTTAATTTGAGTAGTAGAAATCATAGTCTCAAATACTTAGGTATTCAATTTAAATATAACATTTTAAATATTTACTCATGCGCATAATAAAAATTAAAAGAAACATGGTGGAGCGCGAACGTGAAATATAATTTTTGTTAATGTCTATTCCCATTTATCAAATAGGGAAAAATTATCCATACGCACTTTCCCTTCTTCGTATAACAAGGAACTCTCTCTCCGATGAAGTATATGAGCGAAGACAAACCATGTTGAAAGGACGTGTTGTTTTGTAGGGTCAATTTATAATCCAAAGATAGTTGCATTTCACTTATACCTTTTGTCCATTATGGTCAATAATAATGCTCAAATATATGTGTGTTATTTCACCTCAAAATATAAACAACTTATTAATGTGTATTTATAGTATTTAGCAAGTGCTCAATACATGTCAAATAAGTGCTAGGTTTATGTGTAAGTTGTTTAACTATAATATGACGTGTATCCACTATTATTATTACGCTTAACTATTAACGGTCAAATGTGTCTATTAAATATTAAGGGGTGTTTGGATCCTAACTTCATGGATGGAGTGAGCAATTATAACCCACTTCATGTTTAGAGTTCCAATTATAATAGTTGGTGTTTCGAACTATTATGACCTAATTCAAATCCCTCTGTTTACTATTTCCTACTCATTATTTATTTTTCTCTTTGGTACAATATGTTTATTAATTTTTATGTCAACTAAAATAGTTTGTACCCTAAATTCGACTATTAGAGTTCATACTAAAATAGTTTGCACGTCAAATATAAGCTATCATAATCCATAGATATTGACTATAATAACCAATTCACTATCCCAAACATTCCACTAGCCGTAAATTAAAGTAATTTAGCCACAAAAGATATTAAATGCATCCAATGCATTTAACTAAGAAACTACGCGCTTTTCACTTTGCTCCATGAAGTCGAGTGGAAATTCAAACATTCAACCACTAATGGTTTAACTGTGTTTATTTTATTTATTATTATTATTTTTAATGAAGTCTGAATGTAGTTTTGTTTTAGGGCTTAATTTTTTCAATTATTAAACATTAATCCATTCCTTGAAAAGAAAAAATCAATTTCTACGACCTTAAACTTTGTAGACTTTATCGCCAGATCAAGCGTAACTAAATGACATATATACAATATGGGTTAACAACCAAGAGATATATAATTTGACTCTCCTCTCTTCCATTATACTAAAATTTTGTTTATAGATTGTATCATCTAAAACTCTAAAAAATGAATCAATTTAGACCATCTCACAATGATTTATTATTTTCTCGTCGAGTATCTAGAGAAATTAATACCTAATTCACCATAAATAAGATGAAGAATAGAATATGAAGACACCAATTTTAATAAAAGTTGTACTAACCACTTGATTGCGACATTTCCCTTTGATTTTACGTTATTATTTACCTTTAAAATATATAGTTAAAATAAGTATAATTCAATTAGTATAGTATTTATACTATCAACTTCGAAATTAGATGTTCAATTTTCCAATCTCACATATTGTTGAAGTTTTTCACACAGATATAAGTAGTATATCTAGTAAATCACTATTCATTTGTTTGAGAGTATTATCTTCTAGTACATATCATTAATTTATAATGGTTCAATTTGTCCCGTCGGTAACCATATTAAATTAATGTTGATAAACTATGTTATGCTTAAAATTAAATTTTGAATGGTTATTGATGTACTCGAACAATTGCATTTTTAAGAAGCATTGATATACTAATGATACACTGATGTTATACTTGAAATGAATTTTGAATTAAATCGTTGACATATCAATATATCGGTGTAATACTTGAGAGTTTATTTAGAATTGATGTATCCTACTAATACATTATTGATGTACATGAATTAGTTTTTAATGATTATTAATACACTATTGATACTCTAATATATGCTTCAAATAAATTTTGAATGAGTGCGAATAAACTATTAATGCACCAATAATATAATTGAAAATTGTATTTTTAGCGAGTGTTTGATATATTATAAATATACTCGAATTACATTTTCGATGAGTATTAATATATTATCTATACACTAATTTTATACTCGAAATGAATTAAGAATAAATGTCAATATATTACTGATACATTACTAATGTACTTGAAATGCAATTTGAATTAGGACTAATATATCATTGAAATATCAATGTTATACTTTAAGTATAGCATTTTAAATGATATACCAAATGTTTGGTATATCAATAATATGAAGTATTATCATGTTTAGTATATTAGTCAATATATATATAAGATGAAGTATATCCATTATACAATTAATGTAACAAATTAAATATAACTTATGCCATCAAAATGATATCAAAATTTCGAAAAGAAAACAAAATAATGGTATGTTTTATATTTGGCATATCGATTGGCACAATTAATACAATTAAGACATTATCATTAAAAAATATATAAAAAAATTAAAACATAACATAACTAATGTCAAAACCTAAATCAGACCATTGAAAATAACTTTATATTAAAATGAAAAAAAAAAAACAATATTCACTATAATCAAACTAACTAAATCTACTATAATACAATTAAAGTTATGGTATATCAATTTGTATAAATGATATATTTCATAAGCTGGTTGATATCTTAAATATAAAGTATATATATACATGCTAATATATAAATGAGGTTAAAATTAGAATAATAAACCAATAGAAGTTAAATTTAATGTTTTTTTACTATATTAACAAATTTAAAAAAATCATTCCTAGATTTTGGAATACAATATGCTCTTTTCACAAAGTTTAAGAATGTAAACATGGTTGACGCGTGTCCTCATCCAACAGAGGAGGAGTTGGTAATATTATTTAAGATAATTGTAATTGGTAGCATTTTTAGGAATAATAACCAAGTGTATAACATCATTTAAAAAAATTGTAAATATAGACAAGTCGATCAATAATAGATTTCTACCGTTGATACACTCCCAAGTCTGTTAACAATAAACTTCTATCGTTGATAGACTCTTACCAGTGATATGATCTATCTCTAATAAACTCTTACCAATAATATAGTCTATCACTGATAAACCATTTAAATTTGACTATATTTGCATTTTTTTACATTATATTATATTTGCTAATACTTTTGGTCTAATGTTTATCTTTGCAACTGTCCCTATTATTTATTTCATTTCCTTTGTTTTTTTGTATTCATACATTAATCAAACGTTTGGAATATCAGTATTAAATTGGCGATAGAAAACAAGTTTAAATTTTATTAATTTTTCGTTCATTTATTTCAATTTTCCATTGTAATATTTACTTTTTTTAATTTTTATTTTCTCTGGTCTATTTTGATTATTGCATTTGACGTACCAATTTTGATGGCATGTTTAACAAGAATTCAATACATGCCAAACTATTGTATGGCACACATGTATCCATTACACTTATGTGTCTATAAAATGTGTAAAAGAAATTGAGCTAAACAATTACCTTTAAACTTCAAAGTTGAAGTTACAATTCATCTATACTTATTATAAGAAAATAGAAAATTGTTACTATTTGTTGAAATAGTAAATAATTCGAAAAAAGTTATTTTTTAGCTTACCTATTTTGTAACCTCTTTACAAACATATTTGTGTACATAAAACAGGCCTGGAAAGAAAAATAGAGATGACATAAGAAATATGAAAATATCTGAAACACCTTAAAAAAATCTTTTGAATAAAAGAAGAAACTTATACCTCTGGCAATGGATAAAAGAAGAAACTTATACCTCTGACAATGGATGTAAGTCTATTAAACCAAACCATTATAATCCTTGTGCAAATCTTCTTCTTCTCTATTCATCTCATAAGTTGCATGCTCATTTTCTTCAAAAAATTTCTTCTTCGATCTACATGAAATGACTAAGAACAAGAGAGAGAAGTTAGAGAGTTTTAGAATCCTAAGTGAGAGAATGAAATTGGCAGAACGAGGAGATAAAGTTGAATACCTGAAATTTTTACTCAATTTGTTTTTCTCTGCTACATGGTTGAAGGTGAATCACATATGAAAATTTCTTGTCTTTGTTTCTAGGCTAGATAAAGTGGTACTCTTTTTATTGGGCTCCTGTAAAGAAAGGAAATCCTATTAAAGAAAACTAATTTGTTTTAACAACTAGTATCAAAGCTAGTTCTTCAAGAAAACTCCAAGATTCCTCAAGAAATCTGTCGAGAACATCAAGAGAGTAAAAAATTATAGTAGCTTGATATGAGGTGGAAAAATTCATAGGAAATGAGGATTTTCAGTTGTGGATGAAGATAATTCAAGCTTTTCTGGCTTTACAAAAGGTTTTAAGGGCTCTTGATGATCCCAAAACCTTGTCTGAAACTCTCACTAAATCGAAAAGACATAATGTGGAGCAAGTGGCTTATGAAACACTGATCTTGAATATTTCAGATGGTGTGCTAAGACAAGTCATCAAGGAGAACACAACCTATGAGGTATGGGAGAAGCTGAAGAAGCTCTATATGAAGAATGATATGCCTAAAAAGCTATATGTGAGGGAGAAATTGTTTTCCTTCAAAATGAGTTTTTCAAAGTCCTTATATGCGAATCTTGACGAGTTCAAGAAACTCACAAATGAGTTCACTCAAACAGGGGACAAGCTAGAAAAAAACAATGAGGCAACAATTTTGATAAACTCTCTACATGAAAGTTATAAAGATGTGAAGGCAACACTGAAATATGGAAGATATTGGATTTCTATTGATAATGTAATCACAACATTGAGAAGTAAGGAGCTGTAGCTTAAAATTGAATCTAACGGCAATAGTGATGTTGAAGCACTGTTTCCAAAAGGAAAATCTTTATCAAGAAAGGGGAAATCTATCTTTTAGAAAGGTAATCGTGCATAAAGGGATAAATATGTTTTGAAATGTTTCTTTTGCCATAAAGAATGACATTTCAAAATAGATTGTCCTGACAGAAAGAAGAAACCATACAGATTTTGGGGATGATGCTCTAAAGTTTCGTGTTCTGTAGTTTGTAAACAGTTTGTACAAACGCTTATGATATATAATATATGATATTTTCTTCACTACTTGACTTTGCACATTGGATGTTTTATTTACTTTACCACAAACCAATAAACTAAAATCCCTATTTGTCATTATGTAACTTAAGCATGTATGTGGTGACATACAAATGGATCATGTCTTAAGTGATAACCAAAATGGTCTGTAGTATATGGTTATCGAAGGGAAACCTTATCCTGGTAATGCTACGGATATGGCTTGCTTTGTGGAATGGTTACAAATATTGTGACTTGCCACAGATGGTCTGATCCTGATCATTTGTGTGGGGACGTACGAGCGGGGCGTTCTATACAAACAGTTTGTATAAGACCTGACCACGAAGTGTTAATGTCTCGTTATATAACACTGTTCATGACAGATATTTCACTTCACTAGGATGACCATAGGTAACAGGATCTCAATCCTGAGTGAGTTGGGAACTCCTGCCATTGAGGGCGATCCTTTGATTTACATGGGTGCTAGTGGCCAGATCGCCGACTCAAACCTACCACTTTGGGGTTTCGTCTGATTTGGGAGCTGGGAACTCAGCTACACAAGATGGAATTCACTCCTTCCCCGAAGCAGGGGTAAGTAGAAAGATTGATCTCTTAAGGGCTGATCCCGGGGCTTGAATGATGTGGCGCCACACACCTTCTCATGGCCCGAAAGGTTTTCATACATAATAGGACTATGTTGTATTGTTCATTAGAGGGATCAGTGGTACTTAAGGAGTAAGATGTAACTACAGAGGCAAAACGGTAAATTGGTCCGGCTATACTCGAGCATCTGTGAAGGGTTATTGTACTCATGATTGGTTATATCTGATGGACATAGAAGTATATCTATGGTAAGAAGAGTTCGACTGTCAGTCTTTAGTGGAATACTTGGCAGTTAACGGATGGTGGATCTCGTGGCTATAGAGTTTAGTCAGATATTCACATACTATTGGAGCTTCGAGCCATAGGTTTATAAGGTCCCATTGGTAGCTTGGATTCAAGTTAAGAGTAAGTTTTTAGTCAATTTGAAATGTTCAAATTGACAAAAAGGAGTTCGATTATATATGTTATGATTGAACTAGTTAATTATATATGATATAATTGACTTTATGTATGAGATACGTTAATTGGAGGAAATTGGATATAAATATGATTTATATCTAGTGGAGGAGAAAACACTATGGTTAATAGGTTATGAATATAATATGATTATATTTACTATTTTATTAAATGGACAATTATAGGATAACTGACCACCGTTTTCTTTGTAACCGTGCGTTAGTGGGAAGTTCCAATTCGGTTTTCGTAACATGAGAGAGGAGATGTTTCTATTAGGGAGGATGGACTTGAATTCACAGAAATTCTTGTGATCACTGAGGAAAGAGAAAATGGCCATGAATCTAAAGAAGATCGAGTGTTAGACTCAGGTTGTACCTGAAGGAAATCACACATGAGGATTGTTAGGATTGATGTCCTAATTCTCCCGGAGCCTCGTTGTTTTGTAAAGATATACATTGTTCAATGAATAAAATAATTGTTATTTAATTCTGGCATTTACTCGTATCCAATAAACAAAGCTCCTTGGTTATCTTATGTGAACTTAAGCATGTATATGTGATATACAAGTGGATCATGCCTTAAATGATAACCTAAATAGATCTGTAGTATAAAGGTTAAGGTAAAATACCTGATCCTGGTGACGCTACGGATATGACCCGCTTTGTAGAGGTTTGCAAGTGTTGTAAACTACTACAGATGGTTGATCCTGGCCATTCATATGGAGATGTGCAAGCGGGGGTGTCCTATACAAAGAGTTTGTATAAGACCTGGACCACGAGATGACTAGACTCTGTATATAACGTCATTGATACTAGAGACTTGCATCTCACCTAAATGACCATAGGTGACACGACCTCAATCCTGAATGTTTTGGGAACTCCTGTCTTTGAGGGCGGACCTCAATCATGAGCTGACAATCTGGCCACTCCCACCCACACTATTAAAGAACCGCCCTCAAAGGCAGGAGTTCCCAAAACACTCAGGATTGAGGTCGTATCACCTATGGTCATTTAAGTGAGATGTAAGTCTCAAGTATGAATGATGTTATATAAAGAGACTAGTCATCTCGTGGTCCAGTCTTATACAAACTTTTTGTATAGGACACCTACGCTCGCATGTCTCCACATGAATGGTCAGAATCAACCATCTGTAGTAGTTCACAACACTTGTAAACCTCTACAAAGCAGGCCGTATCCGTAGTGTCACCAGGATAAGGTATCCCTCCTATATCATTATACTACAGCCCTTTTAGGATATCACTTAAGGCATGATCCACTTGTATATCTCATATACATGCTTAAGTTTACATACAATAACCATGGAGCTTTGTTTATTGGATATGAGTAAATGCAAAATAAAATAACTCTTATTTTATTCATAACAATGTGTAAAAATGTAAAATAAAATAACTCTTATTTTATTCATAACAATGTGTACAATGTTTACAAACTACGAGACTCCGGGAGAATTAGGATACCAATCCCAATAGTACCTATCACATGACATCATCAAAGGCATGGTTTATCTCCTATAAATCATGGGATGATGGATCAGTATTCATGGGAGACAATCATGACTACAAGGTAGTTGGAATAGGCTCAGTGTTGCTTAAAATCCAAGACAATAGAGACATACTCCTTAAAGAAGTAAGGCATGTTCTACAACTTAGACGAAATTGATTTCTATGAGAATGCCTGATGGCTGAGGCTGTGTGTTTGTTGGGAAGAATGGAAGCCTAAAGATTTCAAAGGATGGAAGACCTATCTTTAATGGGATGAAGTCTAATGGGTTATACTTTGTGAGAAATGTTTTATTACCAGCTTAAACACTTGTAGCACAGACGCTTGAAGAGGATGAGATTGATCTGTGGCATAGAAGACTCTCACATATAAGTGAGAGAGGAATTCAAGAGCTACAGAAATAGGGGCTGATCAAGTCAAAGGGTACTAAGAGACTAAATTTCTGTGAACATTATATCCATGGGAACTCTAAACGACAGAAGTTTGTGAAAGGGACTCACAAAACCACTTAAATTCTAAGCTACATACATGCTGACCTGTTGGGACCTACAAAGATTCCTTCATGGAGTGGTTCAAGGTATTTTCTTTCTCTAATAGATGATTACTCAAGGAAAGTTTGGGTGTTTTTGCTCAAATCTAAAGACCAAACACTTGATAAATTTAAAAACTGAAAATCTATTGTTGAGAATCAATCTAGTAAGAAAGTAAAATACTTAAGGATAGACAATTCCTACGCAATGACTTCAATAGTTTCTGTGCTGAGAATAGAATTACAAGGCATAGAACAGTAACCTACACTCCATAGTAGCTGAGAGGATGAATAGAACTATCCTAGAGAGAGTAAGATGCATGATTTCAGAAGTTAAAGTGGAAGATTATTTTTGGGCAGAGGCAGTGGCTACAGCTTGTTTTACTATCAATAGGAGTTCTTGCACAACTATTGATTTTAAAACACCTGAGGAATTTTGGCCAGGGTATCCTCCTAACCTCTCGTTCTTAAAGCCTTTTGGTTATATGGGATATATTCATGTCAAACAGGGGAAGATTCAACCTAGAGTTATGAAATGTATGTTCATTGGCTATCCAGAAGGAACTAAAGGGTTTAAGTTGTGGGATTTCATATCTAATCAAAGCATAATTAGTAAGATGTTGTATTCAGAGAAGAAGTACTCTATATGGACTCTAAAGATTCTAGACCAACTGAAACTAGTAATGGAACAGTGATTCAAGACCACTATGAGATGGAATTCTCTAATGTTCCTCAAACTCCTTTCAATCCTATTCAAACTGATCACTCGGATCAACCTAAAGAACAGATAGGAATAGAGGTAGAAACCCAAGAACCTCAACCTCAGAACTTAACAGACTACACTCTAACAAGTGACAGAAGTAGAAGAGAAAGAAGGCCATCACAAAGGTACAAAGAGGATGATTATGTTGCTTTTGCTAACCTTTGTGATGACTTAAATGATGATGTACCTAAAAGCTATGAAGTTGTAGTTAACAACAAGGAAAGCAAACAATGGGTAAAGGCAATGAACAATGAAATGAGCTCCTTGTATAGAAATGAGACATGGACTTTGACCATTCTACCTCCTAAATAGAAACTTGTGTCTTGCAAGTGGTTATTTAAGAAAAAGTTGTGGAAGACAGATGAAGGTGGAGTGAGATACAAGGCTAGACTAGTAGCTAGGGGGTACACTCAAAGTGAAGGACTATACCACAAAGACATTTTCTCCTTTGTGGTGAAGCATACTTCTATAAGAGTGCTCTTAGCTATTGTAGCTTGCAGAAACTTAGAGCTAAAACAGCTAGATGTGACCACAACTTTCTATTGGGGTTGATGCCCTAAAGTCTCGTGTCCTGTAGTTTGTAAATAGTTTGTATGAACGTTTGTGATGTATAATATATGATATTTTATTTCAATTCATGATTTTGCTCAGTTAATTGTTTTATTTTCTTTACCACAAACCAATAAACCTAAAAGCCTTAGTTATCTATATGTAACTTAAGCATGTATGTAGTGACATACAAGTGGATCATGTCTTAAGTGATAACCAAAATGGTTTGTAGTATATGGATATAGGAGGGAAATCTTATCCTGGTAACGCTACAGATGCGGTCTGCTTTGTGAAATGGTCACAAGTGTTGTGACTTATCACAGATGGTCTGATCCTGATCATTCGTGTAGGGGACATGCTAGCTGGGGCGTTCTATATAAAGAGTTTGTATAAGACCTGTCCATGAAGTGTTACCATCTCGTTATATAACACCGTTCATGACAGAGACTTCATTTCATTAGGATGACCATAGGAACATGACCTCAATCCTGAGTGAGTTGGGAATTTCTGCTATTGAGGGCGGTCATTTGATTTGTATGGTTGCGAGTGGCCAGGTCGTTGACTCAAACCTATCATTTTAGGAATTCGTCTAATTTGGGAGCTGGAAACTCAGCTACATAAGATGAAATTCACTCCTTCCCCGAAGTAGGGGTAAGTAGATAGATAGCTCCCTTAAGGGCTGATTCTAGGGATTGAACGATGTGACGCCACACATCTTTTCTTGGCCCGAGAAGTGTTCACACATAGTTGGACTATGTTGTATTATTCATTAAAGAAATCAGTGGTACTTAAGGAGTGAGATGTAACTACAGGGATAAAATGGTAAATTGGCCCAGCTGTACTTACGAGCATATGTGAAGGGTCATCATACTCATAATTGGTTATATTTGATGGACACATAAATATATCTGTGGTAAGAAGAGTTCAGATATTGGTCTTTAGTGGAATGCCTGGCAATTAACGGATGGTGGATCTCGTGGCTAAAGAGTTTAGTCAGCTATTAACGTAACGTTGGAGCTTCGAGCTACAGGTCCACAAGGTCCCCTAGGTAGCTTGGATAAAGTCGAGAATCGGTTTTTGGGTCAGTTTAAAATGTTCAAATTGACAAAAGGGAGTTCGATTATATATGATATAATTGAATTGGTTAATTATATATGATATAATTGACTAAATATATGAGATACATTATTTTGGAGAAAATTAAATATAAATATGATTTATATCAAGTAAAGGAGAAATTACTATAGTAGATATATAATATCAAACTATAGGTTAAGAATATAATACGATTATATTCATTTATTAATTAATTGGTTGGTTATGTGATAATTGGCCAGAAATTTCTCCTGAATCGTGCGTTAGTGGGAAAATCAATTTCGGTTATTGTAACTGAAGAATAAAATGAAAATTGGTTTCATTTTGCAAAGAGTTCGAACAAATCGCTCAAGGTATGGAAATTTCACGATCGCTTAGCTAAGAGCCTATACGATAGCGCCTTATCGCTTAAACGATCGCACACCCCGCGCATTAAACGATCACACGCATTCTCTAAACAATCGCTTAGCGTGCCGAGTTTTCTAAACGATCGCTTAGTAAAACCTACACAATTGTGTACCTTTTCCTAAACGATAAGCATCCAGCTATACGATAGCTATCTCCCACTTGCTTGTCGTTCTACATGATCGTCCCTTTCCTCCTTCCTCTACAAATTCCATCAAAGTCCACTCTTTGGATTCTCACTCCGAGAATACCAAGGGCTTCAAGTGATGGTGTCGACCCCGGTTGTTGCTTGTTTGTGCACTGCTATCAGTGTAGACGATCGTGGTGCTGGTAGCCAACTGATTACTGGGCGATAAGAACAGTAGAGGAGTCACTTCTGCTGGGTTGAGTCTGAGTGAAGATAGTCTTCAACTGTACGTTTACTCAATCTGTTGTTATTTAATTGTTAAAGCATGCCTATAATTAGTGTTAAATATCATACCTGTTTGTTAGAATGTGTGTGTGGTAATTCGATCACAATGAAATAGGAAAGATACGAATGCGCCCATGGATACTCTTGTATAAGAGTTCCTTGACTTTCCTACATGGAAAGCTAGAATAAACTATTTATATGTCTCAACCTAAAGATTACAAGAAAAATGGGTCAGAAGATCTAGTTTGATTGCTGAAAAAGTCCTTATATGGGCTTAAACAGTCTCCCAGTTATTGGTATAGGGGTTTTGATGAGTTTATATCGAGCCTACAGTTCAGAAGAAGTAGCTATGATTCTTGTGTCAACATAAGGAAGTATGAGAATAAGGAAGAAATCTATATTTTACTATATGTAGATGATATATTATTGGCATGAAGTAATATGGGTGAATCAATAATTCCCATTAAAAATTGGGTTACTTCATTGTGACACTCTATGAATTAGAAAGCTTATATTCATAGCATGATTAATTGGGTGGAATTAAATTAGGGAACATAAGTGTAAGTTCAGAAAAAGTCTTAGCCAACACAAGGATTCCTAATTCTCGCAACCATTCTACACTTATGCAAAAACGCTGTGCAAAATTTGCATACAAGAATCCAATTTGATTTTTCAGTTCAACTTTATCAAATTTCATTCAAGATAAATTCAAATCACACCCAAAAGTTCATAAAGTTCAACATGAACAATTTAACATCCTCTAGAATTTGAACTAAATTACTATTCCCAAGATAGAGGGATTACCTAGCATTACATCGTCTTCGATCAACAACTAAAGTTTTAGAAATTGAAAGTAAAAATGAAAGAAATTGAAGGAAGGAAGGAAGAAAGAATTCTAAAAAACAGATGAAAAATTCTCCAATTCATTCCCAATTGCGGCTCAAAGTCGTCTCCCCTTTCAACTAGAAAATAAAATTTCTCTTTATATCAGGATCGTAGCGTTATAATGCTGTCAAGAGCGTTGCAATGCTCTTGTTGAAGCAGACCCCAAGCGTTGAGGTAGAGGCGCAACACTGGCCCAATGCGTTGCGTGTGCGTGGAAGCTCCATGTTAGTTAGAAGTCGTAGTGTTGCGATACCCTGACCAGCGTTGCAACGCTGGCTTGTATCTGATGCTTCTATCTTATAGCGTCACGTTGGAGTGTTGCAGGGGCATTGCAATGCTGTGTGCCTGTTCTAAAAGAGGTTCCTACTTCCCTTCAGCGTCACGCGGGGTCAAGGGAGGGTTGCAACGCTGGCCTTGATGGCAAACTTGTAATTTTTCTGACTTCTTTCAATTTAATGCATCCAACCCCTATTTCATCTTCTTTGTGGCTCGTTTTACACCCAAATAAATTCTTTGCTCCTCGAGATCAACTTACCTACAAAATAGACAAATTATGCATAAGAACCACTAAATAATAGTGGAATTAAGGGTGGAATATTAGCTCTTTCTTAGAGCCAATAGAGGGTTGCCCCAAGTAAGGCCGAAGCCCAAGGTACCTATAGAGTATGCATAGAGATCCATGTGTCCCTAAGGAGAAAGTCAAAGCCTCGAGTGTTAGGTCAATAATGTTCAACTCGATCCTTATCACTAAAAGGAAAATATCCAAGTTGATCTCGACAATTGAAAGCTTGCAACGTCGAGGCTGATACCAATGTGTCGGTGCCACTGGTATGACACATATCTCAAGTAGATGTAAAACAATGGACACTATTAATAGCCTCTCACCACCACGTCAAGGGGCAAACAATACTATAAGTGTTGGCTCGCCTAAATATTTCTTATACTAACTTATCTTAAATCACCGATAAACCCAAAAGCTTAAGCTGATGGGTGAACACGAATTTAACATTATATCATCTAACAACTTAAGTATCAAAGTGTATTTGGCTTAGCATATATATTGACGTGAGTTCTCTTGCAGGTCGGTCCAGACACATTCACAAGTCCAAAAGGAGCTTTGTCCACGAAATCAAGCCCACAACGAGATCTACGCTTCAACAATTCTCATTGATATCGATGTCATTCTAATTTCACTTCATTCCAATTCTTGGTAAGTGAACAAGACATAAGAATATGTTTGTATATGATTGAAATTTAAAATTCAAAATCTAGACGGTAGCATTATGTGTTGTTTTTCAAAATTGTGATTCAATGATTTCGGAAGAACAATGTTATTGTTCATATTGAAAATTATTCTTTACAAACTCATTCAACAATAACTTTATTTGTGAGTGAAAACGCATTAAATAGAAGCAAGTAAAAAACATGCTAAAAAGTTATTCATACTCGTACATGAGAAGCACAATAATAATTAGTTATTTAAAAGGTGACTTCAAGAGGGAAAGGAAAAAAAAGTTACCACGAATTTGGTAGGTTGATAAAATTTAATTTAATCTTTTAATTCCATCAATTTAAAATTTAAATTTGATAAATTGAATTAATTTCAACTATAAACTTTTAATTACATTGAGTTAAACTTCAAACTCGGATACATGTATCAATTTACATCTTCGATCAAATTTTCATTTCAATCCATTAGAAAGATTTTTCATACGTATCTAAAATAATGTGTTATTCTATTTATTTTTAATTGAGCTGTTTTTAAATATAAAAAATTAACCAAAATATTTACAAAATATAACAAAAATTTTATAACTATCAATGATAGATGCTGATAGACACTGATAGACTTTTATCAGTGTTTATCAGTGACATTGATAGACATTGATAGAAGTCTATTAATGTCTATCAACGTCTATTATTAATAATTCTAAAATTTTGTTATATTTTATAAATATTTTCAGCAGTTTTCTTGAAATAATATCCTTTTTAATTTTTAAAATTTGCTTTTGATGTAAGTAAGTTGTTTGAAAGTTTTCAATGAAGTTGTTGCAATATAATTATCTTTTAATATATTTTTTTAAGACCGACTGTCTTTTAATATTTGTTAGAAAATCTTGTTCTCTTAAATAACATCAATCTTGATATATTTATTAAGTTTTAGTCAAATACGTTTTTTCAAAAAGTTCTCAAATACATTAAGCACATTATGATGATCTCATTTAATATGCTTTTTTTTTTTTTTTTTTTGTCATTTTCAATAATTTTTGTGATTCTAGACCAACAAGAGCGTAACTCAACTGGATACTGTTCATACTATCAATCTCGTGGTTTGAGGTTCAATTATATATTGAAACCTATAGCCTTCAATTTATTAGTATTATTTATTTTTGACACATCAGCATATATTATTTATTTATCTCTATATTTTCAAAACTTTAGTTTTGGTCCCTATGTTTCTTAAAAAAATGACTATTTTAGTCTATTTATTTCATTTTTAAGGGATCAAAACAGTTTCATTTGAAAACTGCAGGGACAAAAATAAACTAAAGTTAATTGGACAAGGACCAAAACAAAACATATGAAAGTACAAAGATCAGAACGAAAGAGAGTTGAAAGCACAAGGATCATAATGGACATTTTGAGAGACCAGTAACTAAAATGAACAAAAATCAATTATAAAGTACATTTACCGCTATTTATTTTATTTTCTATAAAAGTTAAGCTCAAGTGGAATTAGTCAGTATGACCATAGTTTAATTGACATCCATTTGTATTATCAACTCTGAGAATTGAGTTTCAATCTTACATTCTACAAGTTGCAAAAGAAAAAGGAATATCAATTTATGTTTCTAAACTTTTGGAGTTATATCGATCTAAATCCTAAACTAATAATCATATCAATCTAAATTATAAATTTTTGTTGATGTATCAATTATACCATCCATTATGTTTGTTTGGAAAAACCTGACATGAACTTATACTTATATAAATTAAACTCCTAAAATCTATAAGTGAATCAATTTAGACTCTTAGAGAAAATTTCATATGGAAATTGACCACGTATTTACCGTAATCGTTCATTTTGTAAAAGCGACAATCAAAGGAGTCTACACACGTTTAAGTATAATTGCATGGGTGATTTTTAGAGATAATCATAGTAAAGAATCTAAAGAATAGCATAAAATTGACATGTTTTAGCCGTGGAACCACGGTTAAAAAAAAAAAAAAAAAAAAAAAGAAATTGGACTTGGAATGGCAAAGACGTAAATAAGAGGAAGAAGAGAGGGCAAAAGAAAAAGAAAAAAGAAAGAGAGAGAGAAAACATAAGAAAATAAAAAAAGAAAGAAAGAAAAAAAGGAAAAAGAAAAAGAAAGTTTAGGGAGAGAGGAGATTACGGAAGAAGGTGTTGAGAGTAAAGGAAGACTAAGGAATTGATGTATCCCTTTCGGGGCGCCCCCTTCTCTCCTGTTCCTCTTATTATTATTATTATTATTATTATTTTCATTAATTAATAAATAATCATCATTCTTATTATTCCTTTTTTTTTTAATTCCAAATAATATTTTCTCTCTCTTTTGTGTATTTTTGTGGTGTAAATTGAAAGTAAGTCTACACCTGTTTGAGAAGGGCACATAGACATAGACCCATTACTCTAACAAATAAAAAAATTGTAATTTTATAATTAAACAATATACCCTTTTTTTCTCTTTCCTCTTACACACAAACAAAGAAATTTCCTTGTCGGCTTGGACCAAACACCATCTTATCGTTTCTTCTTCCCCCTTCCATTCCATTCTCTTCTTCGATCCCTTTCATCCTTCTTCTTCTTCTTCTTCTTCTTCTTCCTCTTTCTCAAACCCTACTCTCTCATCTTCCTTTTTTTACTACTCTTCCATTTACTTCATCAACTCCCTGCTTCTCTTCTTCAGGTTTGTGATTTGGAGCTTCTTTTTAAGGTGTTTTTGCTTCTGGGTTTTCTTTTTCTTTCTTTCTTTTTGCTTTTTTCATGTTCCTGCTTCTTAATTCTATCTTTTTCCCAACTGGGTCTGTGTTGGATCGAGTTTTTGGGGGCGTTTTGTTTCAATTTTTGTTGGTGGGTTTCTGGGCGTTTGAGGTTAGGTGAATCTGTTGAAGTTATATGGGGGGTTGTGATTTTTGTTGTTTTTCTTGGATCCGGAACATGGGGATCGAATTCCTTGTGTTGTGAATGTTCTGTTTTAAGTCTTTGTTAATTTGAATTGGGTAGTCTTCTATTTTGCTGAATCAAGAGACGATCCACTTCTATTTTTTATTATTATTTTTTTTTTGTTGAGTTTTTTGGTTGATCAAAATGGATGTGTTCCTTTGTTGGGCTGCAAATTTATCTTTGACATAGTGAACATTTCGTGCTGTTTTGTTTGGATGTGGTGTTAAAGTTTTAATAGCGGCTGCCTTTTGTTGATTCATTTAAGATACGCAAAACAAGGTGCGGCTACCTCGCTGACAGCGTGGCTAAGCTAAGTGTCTGAGGCATTTATTGATCTATAAGGCCGCCTCTATCTAATAGATATTATTTGCTGTTGTTCTGGGTTAGTAATAAATATCTTGAAAGGAGTTCTCCTGGTTATAAATGTGTTTTGCTTTATCCCAAGTGTTCTGTGTAGATGGTAAGACATTTAATCTGACTCTTGTGATGTTCTTGTTTAACGCATCTACCACCGGTTTTGCAGGTCGGCGATTGGGTTGATTGGTGGCACATAAATATCTCTCTGATATCATCATGTCCTTTTCAGCTGCCTCAAATCTTCCCTCAGGAGGACCCCATTCAGGTTTGTGGTTATTGTTTAGGGAGTTCGGACCATTTTATTAAATTTTTAGTCACTGTTGGTTTTGGTGAGGGATTTGTTGTTGATGATCTAAAAAAATGAACCTTGGGTTTTCAGTTTTGGATAATCTTCTGTTAAAATTAACACATCATAGTTTTGCCTGGTACTCTGCAAAAAATGAATATTCTTGCCTTCTTTGTTACGTGGAATGTCTGAAATCTGAATCCTTGAGTAAGCTTGATAGTTTGGCTTTGTGCAATAATATTGAAGACAGTTCCATTTTATAAGTTTGTGGAACTGGGTAAATTTCTCTTGGGTTTGACCTTCAACAACGTTTGCAGCAAAAATCATTCTCCTTTGTTGATTGGGGAGATTCTTCTTTGAGAAAGATGCCTGTCCTTTTGTGGCAACTAAATATAGAGTTTCCAAAGGTGGCTGGTGATCTATCCCTTATTGGATGCTAATCACTCTAAAGGTCTCTGGAAGTATCCTTGGTCGCTTCGGTTCGTCATTAAAAAAAAGAAATAACGGTCTCTGGAAGTACGTCTTACTATTAAAGCTGAAGTAGCTTCTGAAATATAGTGAGCAGTATAAAAATTAAAAAACACCTGATTTTGGAATGACTTGGGGAAAGGAAGTGGAACTCTCTTAACCCTTTATCCAAGTCTTAATTGTACTTCTATCAGTATAACATTTTCTATCATGCAAGTTCTAAATGCTTCAAACTTATATTGGGATCTTAACTTTAGTTGCTCATGTCAACACTTAAGATTGGATATTCTGCATGGATGGCCTTGCTGGGTTCTTTGTTATTATTCCAATGGATGAAAAGTTGAGCCGCACTCTTCTAGATCCTTCAGATGTAAGCATGGAGTGCTAGAAAATTGCTTTCCTTTCCCAGTAGTTATGGTATTTTCCTTACGAGGGTTAAGCTTAATGGTACCGGATTAACATAAGTATAATACTTGCTAAATGCATAAGATGCTAATGCTATTTTGTTTGGCATCTAGAGGAACCTGTTGAAAGCTATTTTCCATAGTATGTATATCCATCTTCTGTTCATGGTGTCATCAACTTCTTGATAGGAATAGGAAATGGTAGTTGAATTGGTTTCAAGGAGGCAGGATTGTTGGATTGGTATTGATGCCTTATAGTAGGCACGTTCACTTGATTCCGTCTCCATCTTTGCAATCCCTTCCTTCTATCTTTGTCATGGAAGCTGAAAATTGTAAATGGTTAGGTTCTCTGCATGGATGGTGGTTGTTTGTGGGAAGGTGGGATTACACCATTGTTGTCATTGAGAGGCCCTGAGCTTCTTCCATGTTTCATTTGTCTCGATGGGGTGTGTAAATTTGCCAGCAAAGGTTACAAGACTTCTCTTTGGGTGAGTATGTCTGTGATATGTGGTTGCGCAGGAGCTAAGTTGTGGAGCACAGGCTTCAATGTCACATCATGGTGCAGGTTGAATTTTCAAGTGCGACGAGTGTGCTGCACCTAATTTCAGATGGTATCTAGATGATATTTTACAGCATATGTGAATGTTATTTTAATTTCAAGAAGCATTTTAAATGTCGATTTATGTTAGTCCAGAATGTAGGATCACATTTTGTTGAATGTTTTTAAGTTTAATCAATTATAAGACAAGTCTATACAGAATTGTGCATGCTTTTTGTGTTACAACTATTTGGTGTTCTTAAAATTTTCAATCCATTATCATGGCAATTATTCAACCTTCTGTTGCCTTATGGAACATGTACCTTGTTTTTCTATTTCCAGGGCCCTCTTCCAATGCATTGTATAGGGAATTATGGCATGCCTGTGCAGGACCACTTGTCACCCTTCCTCGCCAAGATGAACGAGTATACTACTTTCCTCAGGGTCACATGGAACAGGTATCTGATTTGGTGATGTATACTCACTGTTTGATTTTTAGACTATATAGGGGAACTGAGTTGACATCTTCAAGTTAACCAGTGGAGTCTTGAGGCAACAGAACCCCAAGTCTAACTGGATTTAGTGTGCAATCTTAGTGTTTTTCTTGGATGCCTGGACCTTTCTTATTAGTTAATAAATAAAACATGATATAGTAATGGATATTCAGAAAGAAAAACTGTATGAAAGTTTGGGCCGATACTGTCAAAACTTGTTATTTTTTTAACTTCCAACTTTTCTAGATTAATTTATAATATGTATATCTTTTTAACTTTCAAATAAGTTCTGTACTAATTTATAATAATTTTCTTTGCTAATGAAATAGTTTAATATTGTGGGGTATGATTAAGCAGATTTTCCAGTAATTACTCTTTCGTTGCTGGAAAATTTATCATGTTATTATTGATCCTGGAGTAAAAAAGAAAGGGTATCGATCTCCAGAGTAATATTTGTCTTTTTTATATTAACATTGAGTGCTGAACTTTGTAACATTAATTTCTTCACAATTTACTTACTGGAATTCGTGTCTTTACTCGTTGACTCCTAGAACGTGTTCTGTTGATTTCTTGTACCATATAATTGCTTTTTCACTATATCAATGAGAAGTATTTCTGATTAAAAAATATCGATGCTGAAAATGTTAGAAATTCACATAGTTTGCTTTATCTTGTATGTTTAGCTGGAAGCCTCAATGCATCAAGGATTGGAGCAACAAATGCCTTCGTTCAACCTTCCATCAAAAATACTTTGTAAAGTTGTCAATGTTGTTCTTCGGGTGAGTTTTATCACATAACCCATATCTTGGGCTAATTGAATGAAATTTCTGTGCTCATTGTATCATATCTAATGTCTACTGCTTTGGATGTTAGGCGGAATCCGACACGGATGAAGTTTATGCTCAGATTACTCTATTACCAGAAAGCAATGTTAGTTCTGTAGTCTTTCACTCTTTGGATGTACAGCCAAGCATTTTCAGTGTTTGCATTATATTTTTGAACTGTTTGTGATGCTCAATCCCTTTCATTTTTTTAATAGCAATTTTGTTGATATCTCTAACTTCTTTTTTGCCTATAATTTTTCTTAAGCAGCAAAGTGAAGTAATGAGCCCAGATCCTCCCCTTCCTGAGCCTACAAGATGTAATGTCCACTCATTTTGTAAGACGCTCACTGCTTCCGACACTAGCACTCATGGTGGCTTTTCTGTTCTTAGGAGGCATGCGGATGACTGTCTGCCACCCCTGGTTAGAACATATAAATGATGTTGCAAGCTAGCGTCCATTTTCTCTGTCTTTCCATGTTATAAAGTTTCTTTGTTTTTCAGGATATGTCTCAGCAGCCACCATGGCAAGAATTGGTTGCGACTGATTTACATGGGAATCAATGGCATTTTAGGCACATTTTCCGAGGTATAATAAAGTTGAACATGTATAACTTGTCAGCCATGTCTAGCTATAGATGTTTGCCATCGTGGCATATAAAGATCTCTTAGACATGCATGTACACGAAAATACATACATACGTACATTCATACATGCACACGGCCACACATTTTTTCTCTGGGCCAGAAGAGTTTCTCCATCTCTTCCATTTTATATGTTCTTCTACACTTTGGAGTTGATAGACTCTAGATGGGTTTAAGCCCCTCAAGAAGTGTCCTTGCGCAAGTACTTGGAATTGGGTAACCTCACGTCCTTGAGTTCAAGCTGCAGGTGGTAGAGATAAGGAGAATTAATTGAATTTCCCTGCTTCTTAGTGTCTCCTAAAGCTGACCTTGAGGTGGGTAGGCCTTGATGAAAATTAGCACCTAATGGGGACAAAATTATATGGGTTTATATTGTTTATTGTTGCTGGCAAATTTTGTCGTGTGACATACAGCATGTCCATTTTGCATCCCCCCTGTCACACACTTGATCGTGATATTAAATTAGTACACAAAATTGCAGGTCAACCAAGGCGTCATTTGCTAACAACTGGGTGGAGCGTCTTTGTTAGTTCCAAAAAGCTAGTAGCTGGAGATGCTTTTATCTTTTTAAGGTAATTTTGTGGTATGCCATTGAAGAAGAATGTCTATTTTCTTATGGGATATAGATTTCTTGATGAACGAGTGCATGATCACTTTGGTTATACTTGTATTTACTTCACAGAGGTGAAAATGGAGAGCTTCGCGTTGGGGTCAGAAGACTCATGAGACAGCTGAACAATATGCCATCTTCTGTTATATCAAGTCACAGTATGCATCTTGGAGTTTTAGCCACTGCTTCTCATGCTATTGCAACTGGAACACTCTTTTCTGTCTTTTACAAGCCAAGGTTTCTCATCTATACGTTGCTCCTCATTTTTTTTTTTTGGCACATGATATGTGAGTCATTTCCTTTCGCCAAGTAAAATAATTTTATTTTTATGGCTAATTGGCTTTTGTATCTCGGCACTGTAAGTATTTAAGTTAGCTGTTCACTTTTGCCATTGGTTTGTGATAAGTTCCTGCAACTAGCAAATTATTGAATATTCTTCCTTATGACAGAACAAGCAGGTCTACATTTCTTGTAAGTCTGAACAAGTACCTTGAAGCTCAAAACCATAAACTCTCTGTTGGCATGAGGTTCAAAATGAGGTTTGAGGGCGAGGAAGTACCTGAGAGAAGGTAACTCTGCCAAGCTTCCAGGCTCTTTTTTCCTTTCACTGTTTATTTAATATATTATTTTTTGTTATATTCTGACAGTTTTAGTGGAACAATTGTTGGTCTTGGAGATAATGCGTCGCCTGGGTGGGCGAATTCTGAGTGGCGATCTTTAAAGGTTAGCTAGTCTAGTCCTATAATTATGCTTCTCATGTTTTTCCAAAGTTCAGTCTAGAAACATGATATGATGTGTATTGATGGAGTACGTCCTCTTTCTGTGAATTCAATACCTTATATTAAGATGCATGTTTGAACATAGACAAGCATCCATGAAATGGCTGATGGTGGTAAGAAAAAGAGAAGATTTTTGTTACGGCCTGATAATGTGTATATTTTGGTTGAGTGGATGTTTCTGGAACCCGTCCTTTATTAAAAAATTCTCTGAATTAAGTCGGAGGAGATATTTATGGATGCCCATCATATGCTAGCTATATGTAGCAATCCTATTGGTGAACTTTCAGCTTTCTCTGTAGAGATATGCTGTCTTTCGCTCTTTTTTCTTCTTATCACTGTGGATGATTGTAAGTTGATTGCAAAAGGAAGGAATAGGGATACACTGAAGTTTTCAGGGACAAATTTTCTTTTTCATTTTTCCCTCATTTCCTAATTGCTGATTGCTCATGGTGTGAAACTTTTTGGACTATCGACTCCCTTGGATTCAAGAATCTTTTCACATGTTTTTCACAAATTTGCAAGTGCCTCAGGTTTCTAAGACTTTAAAGGGAATAAATAACTATTTGCTCAGAGGCTAATCTTCTTGGCCTTTATTTTGGTGTTTTATCTGGATTATTTTCTTTTGGTTCTTCATGGAGGATTTATCTTTGTTGTTATTTATTCCTTTTGTATTCATTCTGTTTTTTCCTTTGTTTCTTCGGTGAAGCCTTGTATCTTTGGAACATTAGTCTCGTGCGTTATTTCAATGAAAATTTTCTTGTTTATTGTTTAAAAAAAAACGAAAAAAAGGAAAAGGAAAAAGAGGTCATGCTTCAGCTTGATTATTTTATTTTATTTATTATTATTTTTTATAAGAAACAAGGATATGTAATCTAGACAGCAAAAAGAGCCAACAAATGAGGCAGCCTAAGGGTGTAGGGGGAAGAGAACCCCTCTCCAGAAAACTAAATGGAGGGCTTTCCAATTGTTTTGAATCACGGACAAGCTGTAGTAACAAAAGAAACACACTAGAAGCTGTTCATTGCTACAAAAAAGCCTCAAAACAGGCAGGTTTTATCTTCAGAAAGTCTGGTTTCCTTCTAACCGAAGTTAGAAAGTCCCCACATCGTAGTACTTACTACCATGGACCACGTCACCTTTCTCCTATTTCTGAAACACCAACCCTGCAGCGTTTCGATCGGTCAATCTTCCACTCTGTGGTAGAATAACGGACATCGAACTCCTTTAGTACCCAACTCCACCCTCCTAGTGAACAGGCAATGAATACAACCGTCAAGAGTTTCAGTATCTCTATGGCACAAAGGACACACTTCAGCTTGATTTCTCTGCATTGCATATTTAGTTACCACCTTATGGCATAAAATCTTTATTCTGGAGGAAAACATGACGGGTCCTTTTGTCATTAGAGAATTGTTGTGTAAGATGAAGTTATCGAGTCAAAGATCACCAAATTGCTTTTTTGAAGATTGAAAAATAGTATGTTGCTATGGTAGATAATATTGTTTGGGCAAAGGGTACTCTCTTTTGACATAAACATTCACTCTTCCTCTTTACTAGGATCCCATTTATCTTTTTCGCTACTGTTTCCCAGAATGACATTCCTTTTGCGGAATGAGCAAATAGCAAACCGAATAATATGGTGGCTTGCATATTGAATATTTTTATGTTATGCTAGCAAGGTTTTGTTTTTATCTTGCCACACACAAAAAGAACTGCAAAAAGGAACTCCTTATCGTGAGGTGATATAAATTACGCCACCTCACAATTGAGAAACAAGTGTTAAATTGTTCATGCCACATGATGTGCATAAAGCAATGTGGAAGACTTAAGATAGTGGGTTCGCTGAGTACGAATCTTTCTTTTACTAATAAGCATGTGGAATGGTAACCTTTTGATAACAATCCTTCAATCAAATATGCATCAAATGCTAACCTCAGTCCTTGTAATGTTAGAAAGAATAGTAAAAAAAGAATAAATTTTCATGAAAACTGTCCACTTGGGAGAATTAACGACTTCTGTCACAATAATTTTTAGAGAGATCTATATTATTGACAGATATAGAACTTTCTGATACCTTAATGTTCCTTCTGAAGGTTGATGCCTGATTAGAATTAGATGATGGTGGCGCAGGACTAATTTTTTGAGTAGTGATCAAAGATTCAAATTGTATTTTAGAAATATGGGGAGGAGATGCAGAACAACTATTTCCATACCGTACATCCTCCCAAACTTTGAGACTAACTCTAATTAAAAAATAGATCAGAAATGTATAAGAAAGAATTGAAATTCTTGAGCGTTATTTTCTCAGACATGACTCTGGCAATGGTAGTAGATACTCATTCATCATTTTCATGTAATGTATGGCTCTACTTACCTGATATGGTTGGCGTTAAAATATTTTCAACCGAGCCTTGTTTCATGGAAAACAATGAGTTGGAGTTGTGTCATCCTTCCCTGGTATACTGGAAATTTTTTACATTTCTTTTTTTTTTTCCTTATTTTCTTTACAATTTTTATGCCATGGTGTGTTTTGATATACTCTTCACTCGCATCAGTGCATTATTTATAATTCAAGAACTCACTTCTGATTGTTGGTTGATATAAAGGTGCAATGGGATGAACCTTCATCCATCTTGCGTCCAGATAAAGTGTCGGCTTGGGAATTGGAGCCACTTGTTGCTTCTAACCCTTTAAGCTCTCAGCCTACACAGAGGAACAAGCGTCCACGGCCTACTGTTTTGCCTTCATCTTCACCAGATGCAACTGTACTTGGTACAACCTTTCTGTATAGTAGTAATCACTGTTGATTTTTCAGATGGAACATTATTGATATCCATCTTTATGTACTAGGTGGGTGGAAACCTACGGTTGAATCTTCTGCTTTCTCATATACTGAGCCACAGCGTGGAAGGGACCTATATTCATCACCGAAGTTCAGTACTGCTGCTTCAAATTCACTTGGTTTTAATGCGAATAGTTCTCTTGGTGCTGTGTCCAGCAACACTTACTGGTCTAATACCAATAGGGTGGAAAATATTATGGACACTTCATCTCATGGAGCAAACAGGGAACCCACTGAAAAGAAACAGAACACTAGAAGCGGATGCAGGCTCTTTGGGATCCAGCTTCTTGGAAATTCTAATGTAGATGAAGCTTCTCCTGTTTCAACACCTAAAATGATCAGCGAGGATAGACTGGTTCCACCTTTGGACACAGAATTTGACCACCATTCTGAACCATCAAATGCTCACCGATCAGATATTCCTTCAGTAAGCTGTGATGCTGATAAATCATGCCTGATTTCCCCATTAGAGTCTCAAAGCAGACAAATCCGCAGCTGCACAAAGGTTCAATCCATTGGCTTTTTATCACTTTGCCCCATCTGTTCTAATTGCTCTAGTGCAATTCTGATTTATTTATTTATATATATATATTTTATTTTTGAAAAAAGAACAATCATTTATATATGAAATTTGTAAAAGGTTGCATATATTTTCAGGTTCACATGCAAGGAATTGCTGTTGGGAGGGCTGTAGATTTAACCCGGTTCAATCAGTATGATGATCTACTTAAGAAACTGGAGGAGATGTTTGACATAGAGGGCGAGCTTTGTGGCTCTTCGAAGAAATGGCAGGTTGTTTACACCGATGATGAAGATGATATGATGATGGTTGGAGATGATCCTTGGAAGTAAGTACATTTGAACACACCCAAATTCATGATATTCCGAAATCTTTTTTGCCTGTTCAATAGTAATACAGATATTGGAACAAATCAAATGCTATCACTATCGATCTTGCTTTCATCCTCAAGTTAATTGCCATAGTTGCTTAAATCGAATGTTCTCTTTTCTGATAGATATCTTAATCATGTGCGGTCTCCATTAAGAATGTTGACTGTGGTATTGTAAAAAAAATGAGAGATTTTGGTGGATGTGTGAGACTTGGATTTATGTATTCCTTTCCTAAATGATTGCAGCGAGTTCTGCAGCATGGTGAGGAAGATATTCATTTACACAACAGAAGAAGTGAAGAGACTTTCGCCCAAGATAAAACTCCCACTGGGTGGAGAGGCAAAGCTTAGCAAGCCAGATTCCGATACGTTTGCCAACCACACAGATGATCAATCATCCATCGTGGGATCAGATTGCTGATAGAGACGTATCCTATGTCGTATAGTCATTGGCAGAGGAGAAAGAAAATGTGGAATATTCACCAGGGGGATGGAGAAGTGGAAGAAAAGGAATGGTTTATATAGCGGTAAGATTTTATCGATAGGTATCGTTTGCAGGGGTTGGCTGCTCTCTTTTGACCGCCAATGGAGTGGAATCCGGAACGAGGTGTTGTTGTATTTTCACTTGGAAGTACTGAAGGTTCCGACGACGAAAAGCTAGCTGCAGGTGCTGCTACATGTATGAAAGAGGAGAAGGGGGGGGGGGGGGGGGGGGGGGGGGGGGTGGTGCGCGGTAACTGGTGAAGCCTTTCTGAGCTCATCAATAGAGTGAGGAATGAATATGTTAATGGAGTTGTTTGGACTTCGATATGGAATGTGGGTTAGCAGAAAAGACTGTCCTGTGTTTTAAGACGTTGAAACGAATACTTCTACGTAATAATGTTCGGTTCGGTTAATTTTGGGCTTTACCCTGTCTCCTGAATTTCAAACCATGTGAGTCAGCTTCAGTTGCATTTTTGTACATAAGAAATATGATGCTGTCTTTTTTCACCATTTTGATTGCAGGGGTCTCTTTTTGTATTGGGTTGTCAATGACAATGGAGGAGGAAGAAGCTCAAAACACCTTCCATCCTTCCAATGTAAATGTAATATTTATGATTATGTATTGATTTGGATTTTGGAGGTAGTGAGGTACTGCTAACTGGTCAATGGGTGCAGACAAGTAGGATTTTTCATGTGTTTTAAGAATAATGTGGGTTGAATATTGATGGATGTGTTGGGTTTTAATGCAATCTGCAATAGCTGTATATTAGAATGGTTTTGATGGTTTGTATTCTGCAATTATTGTAAATAAGATTAGGTTATAAAAATCACTTCATAGTTTCAAAAGTAACTTCGTGCTTTCCTGTACTGTGAAATTGGTTCAAGTTTAGTTCCAGTGTCTGTACTTCGTGCTTTCATGCTTGACCGATTGAAAACTTAAAAACGAAAGGGAAATGATTCTTTTAAAATTGGAAAAACGCAAGCGCTTTTTTCTATTGGTCGAAGGAGATTTATGTTTAAATTATCTTGTTATTCTCCCACCCCACCCCACACCCACCAAAAAAAAAAGGAAATTTATTTATTTCTTCAATTATCTCTTTGTTAGTTATTTGATATTTTATAATTTTTTCTTCTAATTTTCAACTTTACTTTTTTTCATACTTTAATAGCTTTTTAAGATATTAGTTTAACATTGAATATGGGTTGAAAATATTATTCAATCTAAATTTTAATCGCACATGAATGTTAAAGAAAACACCTTAAATGATGAGAAGAAAAGAAAAAAAGAAGGAAAAAAAAAGAAGATAACATATTTATGGTCCTAAAATAGGAAAAAAATTATAAAAATGTGAGAACGACGCTTAAAGAAAGTAAACTACAAAAAAATTCATTAAAAATTAGGGAGAGTGGGTTGATAAAATTAAAATCAAAATCATAAAAAAGAAGAATAAAAAGGATAGGAGATACAGATGAAAACTAAAAGTTTAATTCAATTATTTATATAAAAATATAGATTTAAAATCCTAATTTGATTTTAAAAAATAATTTAGATAGATTGATTTTTTTTTTCCTTTAAAAAATTTCTTTATTTAACCTGTGAAGTAGACCTTAGTTAAAAATAAAAAGTGATTTTTTTTAAAAATATTACCTAAATGTTAAATTATCTAAGATAACCCTAGGATCATTATCTAAAAAGGACAAAAGAGGAGATCAAAAGTTTCTCCCTCATAAGGATAAATATCCAGCTCAATCAGCAGCTGACGAGGCGCCACAAGGATGCTGAGATGGACCTCTCTGCCACCATGGATCTCTCTCTCTAAAATATCAATTCTATTGCAACGGTCCTCCACTATTATTTTCTCTACAAAAGATTCCTTCATTTTGTGTCTTTATTCACCCAATTTATGTATATAAGAAGTGTACCGTAGTGTGTGCATTGTGTGAAAATATATCCAAAAGAGGTAAGGAAAAACATATTCAGAGGCTGTCTCCTTCTTCTTTTCTCATTTTTTTCTTTTTATTTTGGTTATTAACTTGGTATTAGAGCCAACCATGGTGAACACTGCGTCGTCTCTGTCTTCTACCATGCTCCCTGGCGCTACTATAAACAATGGCAACATCACCGGCCCCCCACTGAATCAACTAATAAATCAAGTGACGTCCATCAAAATGGACAGATCAAACTTCCTTTTATGGAAAAATCTCGCCTGGCTCATCCTCAGAAGTTACAGACTAGAGGGATACTTAACAGGAAAAAATCCCTATCCCAACTGTTTTATTGCCAAACAAACCCATGAACACTCCGGCAAGAGCTCGAGCTCCGACCCAACTGTAGTGGCCACACCTGAAACCGAACTACAACCAAATCCAGCCTATGATGCGTGCATTGCTTTAGATCATCTCTTATTAGGCTGGCTCTACAATTCGATGACTCAGGAAGTAGCAACTCAGGTAATCGGTTTCCAAACCGCCAAGGACCTGTGGGAAGCCGTTCAAGAGCTGGTTGGGATACAATCAAGGGCTGAAACTAATTACCTCAAGTGGCTATTTCAACAAACACGTAAAGGAGCTCTCAAGATGAGTGAGTATTTGACTCTAATGAAACAGTATTCTGAAGGCCTTGCTTTTGCAGGTTTCCTAGTCTCCCCATTTGATCCTGTTTCGCAGGTGCTGTCTGGACTAGATGAAGAATATAACCCCGTGGTAGTGACGATTCAAAGCAAAGGCACAGTCCGGTGGTCCGATTTGTAGTTTGACCTTCTCTCATATGAAAAGCGACTTGAATATCAGCTGGCAATCAAGATAGGGGTATCTGGAATATCCAACATCTCCTTTTCTCCCAACTCAGTCTCGGTCAATGTCGTCCAAGGAAACACTCACGTTCCTCCAAACTTGTACCGCAATCCTCAAGGAAATTCCCAGCCCTCGAACTTCAGAGGAGGAGGAGGCCAAAACAAGGGAAGGGGCCGCTGGAATAATGCTTCAACCAGTCGACCAACACGTCAAATCTGTGGAAAGCTCGACCACACCGCTGACATCTGCTTCTTCTGCTACAACAAAGACTTCAATAATCCCCGCCAAACCGATACCAGAGCTGAGTCTACCCAACTCCCGGCCAGTTGACCTCAAGAACAGAATACTTCAACGCTATTCACCTACTCCAGCATTGCCTCCCTTGAAACTATTGCCGACTCCAATTGGTATGTTGATAATGGGGCTTCGACTCATGTAACCAGCAATCTCATCTTCCTAACCGCAGTTACCACCTACACAGGTACAGATAGAGTCATTGTTGGGAATGGACTCCACTGAATATATCTCAATATGGATCCTCACCCATACATACTAAATCTGGTTTTCTTTCTTTACTAAACATACTTTATGTTCCAGCCATAGCTAAAAATTTGGCCAGTGTCTCTTAGCTAGCCAAAGACAATAACATCTTTGTTGAATTTTATGCTGATTTTGTGTAGTTAAGGACAAGGAATCGGGGGCAAAACTTCTGAGAGATAAGCTTAAGGATGGACTCTACCAGGTGGATAGTGTCAGCCCATCGATAAATAATGCACTTAACAGCCCAAGGATCCCAAGTACTAGCTCGACTGCTCAACTTTCCTCCTCATCTTCACTACCAGCACATCAATACCCAAATTGCTTTTTCATCGGCGACTTGGACATCCATCCCCTAAGATTTTGGCTAAATTAATTAGTGGATGTAATTTGAACATTTTGATAATGAGAATTCTGTTTTTTGTGAAGCCTGTCAATTTGGAAAATCTCATAATCTTCCCTTCTCCTCTTTTCCCTCCCACGCACAATCACCATTTGATCTGGTTCGCACTGACTTATAGGGACCTGCTCCTATGCTATCCGCTGATGGCTTTCGATATTATGTTCTGTTTATAGACGACTTCAGTCAATTCACATGGATATAACCGTTGAAACAGAAGAGTGACACTGCCTCTGCATTTCAGCACTTTCAATCCTTTGTCCACACTCAGTTCAATAAAACTCTCCGGTCGTTACAAATGGATGGTGGTGGCGAATTTAAAGCAGTAGCATACATTTGTGAGTGTTTGGGTATTCAGATCAGAGTCTCTTGCCCATATACTTCGGTTCAAAACGACTGTGCTGAACGAAAACACCGCCACGTTGTTGAAACCGGCCTCACTCTCCTTGCCCAAGCTTCAATGCCCCTACATCTATGGTGGTATGCTTTTCAAACAGCTACTATGTTAATTAACTCTTTTCCTTCACCCGTTTTTCAGGACAGAAGCCCCATGGAAGTTCTTCTCCATACCACACTGGATTTCTCATCCATTCGGGTCTTTGGTTGTGTGTGCTACCCGAATCTACTACCATATCAGACTCACGAGTTCGACTTCTACAACAAGAAATGCGTCTATCTTGGACCATCACCAATTCATAAAGGGTATTGCTATCTGTCCAATGACGGCAAGGTGATTGTCTCTCGCCATGTCCGATTTAATGAAGGTGACTTTCCGTTTCAATCGGGTTTTGGATCCTGCCCGACCCAAGTTTCCACATCCTCGACTCCATCAATTACCACCTGGTTCCCCCGGTCTCAATCATCCAACTCCCAAATTTTACCCTCTCTGGACCTCCCGTCTTCACAACCCTCAGCCCATGGTACATCCAATATTAATTCTCAGGCTCAACCTCCACCGGCCCAACCAATACCCGATCCAAACTCAATCACTTCCCAATTGCCTTCAAACTTAAATCCTCTAAACTCACCCTCCATTTCCCCATCTTCCCCCAGTCTACCTCTCCCTCCTTCGACTTTATCCTCAACCTTCAGTCCAAATCCACTGTCTTCCTAGTCAAACTCACCATTGCCCTCACCTCCGCCACTTCTGCCATCGACCTCTCGGCCTATTACAAATAATCACCCTATGATCACTAGGGGCAAGTCTGGCATTTTCCGACCCAAAGCTTGGGTTGCCTCGTTAATCACCGATCCCTCTCAAATTGAACCCACAACTGTTTCTCAAGCCCTTGCCATTCCGCAGTGGCGTTCTGCCATGATTGATGAACTTGAAGCCCTGCAACGCACCGACACCTGGATGTTGGTTCCGTCTACCCCTTATCAAAATGTCATTGGCTGCAAATGGGTTTTCTGCCTAAAGCGAGACACCAATGGATTGATTCAACGGCACAAGGCCCGCCTAGTTGCTAAGGGTTTCCATCAATACCCTGGTCTTGATTACTTCGACACCTTCAGTTTGGTTGTTAAGGCTTCCACCATCCGGATTGTCCTCACTTTGGCAGTATCAAATAAATGGGCACTTCGACAAATTGACTTCAATAATGCCTTCCTGAACGACACATTGAAAGAAACGGTCTACATGACCCAACCTCCTGGTTTCAAGAATTCGTCCCTACCACATCATGTTTTCAAGTTCAACCACACAATATATGGCCTCAAGCAAGCCCCAAGGGCATGGAATGATGAACTGAAAAACTTCCTTCACCGGTCTGGCTTCTAAGTGAGCACCCTTGACACTTTTCTTTTTTACATTCGTACTCCCACCTCCATCACTATACTGCTTGTGTATATCGATGATCTTATCATCACCGATAGTGACACAACTTAAATAAATCACATTGTCTCCACCCTGAATGCCAAGTTCTCCCTCAAAGATCTTGGCTGACTTGATTACTTCCTTGGCATCCAAATCATCTATCTACCCTCTGGCCTTCATCTCAATCAATCTCAATACATTACTGATCTTCTATCCAAATTATACCTCCAACATCTGAAACCATGCCCAACCCCAGCCGTCCCAGGTGCTCTGCTCTCCCTAAACAGTGGCAATCCCTTGGCTGATCCATTTACCTACAAAAGCACGATTGGTGCACTACAATACCTCACCAATACCAGACCAAACATTGCCTTCATCGTTATTAAACTCAGCCAATTCCTCAAAGCTCCTACCGATACACACTGGTCTGCAGTTAAACGTGTACTTCTATCTCACCGGCACCCTAGACCATGGCCTCACCATACAACCTAATTCCAATCTCGCCATCACTCCCTTCTCAGATTCCAATTGGCTCTCCAATCTTGATGATAGGAAATCGACCACTGCCTACTGTCCTTACCTTGGCTCCACTCTCATTTCCTGGTCATCCAAAAAGCAAGTGGCCGTTGCCCGGTTGAGCACTGAGTCTGAATACAGAGCTCTTGCTCACGCTGCTGCTGAAATCACATGGGTACAAAATCTACTCTCTGAAATTGGTTTCTCCCCGACCGGTGTCCCTATACTTTGGGTGCCGACGCTCTAGCCGCTAATCCTGTCTTCCACGCGAGAACGAAGCACATAGAAATAGATGTGCACTATATCCGCGATCAAGTTCTTCAGGGTCACTTAGATGTTCGGTGTGTTCCCTTCGTGAACAGCTTGCTGATGCCTAACCAAAGTTTTCCCTCACGATCGATTCGCATATCTTCAGAGCAAGCTTGGATTAACTGCCTTACCTTCTCGCTTGAGGGGAGATGATAAGAATAAATACCCAACTCAATCAGCAGTTGACGAGGCGCCACAGGGATGCTAAGTTGGACCTCTCTGCCACCATGGATCTCTCTCTCTCAAATATCAATTCTGTTGCAACGGTCCTCCGCTATTATTTTTTCTGCAAAAGATTCCTTCATTATTTGTCTTTATTCACCCAATTTGTGTATATAAGAAATGTACTGTAGTGTGTGCATTGTGTGAAAATATATACCCAAAAGAGGTAAGGAAAAACATATTCAGAGGCTGTCTCATTCTTCTTCTTTTCTCCTTTTTATTTTGGTTATTAACATTCCCCATAGCCCCTTTTAAATAGTATAGATATATGTTTTAATATTTAAGACTTTCTTACTTTTGTGACAACGAATATTGTAATATTTAAGTTGAAGGTTAGACTATGATATTGTAATATTTAAATTTGAACTTTTATAATAATGAAATTAAATATTTTAATTATATATTTGCATATAAAATATTATGGTCTCTATTAGGAAATTTTATAGTGCTTTCTTTGAGTAAAAAATGTATTGAAAAATACTTATTTTTAAATATATAAAATTTTATTTAGTTGAAAATAAATTAAATAAAAAAAGTAATAATTTTCCTTCGAGGAACCTAATCCCTACGAATTCCCCACCCCGATCGCCCCAAGAAATTACGCGGAAATGAGGATTGAAGTAAGAGCGAAAATGCGGATGGAGAAGCCTCTTTTGTCCTTGCCTTACCGTGGACATCTCTAGTTGCAAAATATTTAATAAATTTTTATAAATATGTTAATTGAGAAGATTAATATTCCAATAATCATTGTACACAAATCAATCTTAATCCTAAGTGAGTATGAACTTTTGTCTGTAAGGGTTTGATCTCTGATCTACATGGATGAGAATGAACTTAGTAGTCGATTTAATAAGCCTATCATTTTAGATTCTTGACTAAATAGGAAACTGAAAAACATAATTTCACGAGATAAAATTTATTCATTTCTAATTAAGGCAAATAGCTGAGTAGTTCAAGTATTGATTTTAGAACTTTAACAATGGGCTCCATCCTCTGGTCCTAGATTTTGTATTATATGCAATTGGCTCTTTGCATTTATTTAATAAAAAAATATTTTCAAAGTTTGAATAAAAGGAGTGGAGCGTTTTGTGAAGAGAGAGAATAAAAGTGTAAAAAGTAGACAAAAGAAGAAAACAACGGTCATAAGATTTGAAAAAAAAAAAAAAAAAATACAATCAATATTCAATGAATTCCCCCTTTTCCTAAAGAATCAAAATCCGAACCCAAAAAACCAATCTTCTTCTTCCTTCACAAATCAAAATCCAAAGAATGCTGAAAGCCGCGAAGAAGAAAATCAAATTCTGGTCCAAAAACAAGAAGAACTCAAAGAAACCCCAAAATCCATACCTTTTCCCTCCGCCGCCGTGCCATTGCTGCACTTGCCATTGCTCCTCCGCAGCAACCCACCAGCCCTCTGCTCCACCTCTTCCGCCATGGCTAGACGATCCGACCTTTCCGCCGCCTTCAACGCAATCGGAACCTCTAGTCAGAGATGAAATCGTCGTGCCGCCGCTTGTAGCCGGTCCGTCGTACCAGCAGTACTTGGCGCCGGAGCCGGTCTTCGGCGTTCCGATCATTGTGCAAACGGAAAACAGAAGAGAAAGATCGAGAAGCTTCCAGGTTTGTGGATATGTTGGTGATTTTGGGATGAAATTATTTGGATGCTTCTGCCCCTGTTTTCGGATTGCAGAACCTTACTACATACTACAGTAATTTATTTCAGTTTGAATTTTTATTTTTATTTTCAATTTCTGGGGTGTTCGAAGATAATAATTTATGAATTTTTAGTACATACACCATATACTAAATGTATTTTAGGTTTTTTCAGGTATAGGATAATAAATCAAAATATTTACAAATAATAGCAAAATATCATGACACATATAGACATAGAAATCACATCTAAATTGTTATATTTTGCTATTAGTTATAATATTTTTAGATTATTGTTATTTAAAATAATTTCTTATGTATTTTTAATTTACGTTTTTTAGTTTATATGTTCAATTAAATGTATGTTTTAGCTACTAATGTTCCATAATGTAGTATATCTTTTCAATTTCTGGTTAAAAAAACATCTTCGATCTCTAAATTTCATGAAACTAACATATTAGTTTATGAACTTCAATTGTTAATGATTTAATCCCTATTCAACACCAACATTTCTTTAAGTATTTTGTGGACTTGGAGACCTGTCAAGCTTAACCCTTATAAATAAGGCTAACTTAATGAATGATTCCAACCAAGAGTTTATTTAAAAGGATGAATAACTCTTAGATCGAATTTAGAATCTATGATAACCAATCTTTGATCCAAAGATAATTCACTCCCAAATAAGATTAATAAAAATAATCCAACGAATCGGTTTAAGCACCAAATCTAAACAAGATTTGAAAAAGACAACACCAAAGGAGTCGAAGAAATACAAGGTTTTTAATATAATTAATGAGATTTCGAGTTCTCAAGAGCATTACAAGCCATTTTAGAGACCAAAAGGACGTTCAAAGATCTAAGAACTCAAAAGTCATTCAAAAGCTAATAAATGAAAATTGTAGAAAATAAGACCTAGAAATGAAACTTAATTGCATATTAATTGAGAAGTCAAAATTGCAAAACTAAAAATGTAAAAATGCTCTAAATAGTCTTAAATAACTCCTCTAGAAGGTGACAAGTTTGATAAGGTTTGACACCAAGAATTCCGAGCAATGCACACTTCACAACACTTTATTCACAATTTTTGCACAGTTGTTTTGTCCTCCATGCCAACTTTCAAATTATATGACTTTTCTAGTGTTATTTTCACTCTAATATCTTCATGACTCGTTGAACTAACATTTTACATAAATTTAGGCTTGGAATTCTTTCTCTTCTTGTACATTAGTTAACCTTCAAATATTATATAAAATTCTCTTAAATCTTCTTTACCTTATTTCTTGTAATAGTTCCTTCATGTACATTTAATGAATCAATTATTGCATCCACATTCATGATGATAGGTTTCCACCCAAGCAGTGCATAAGACCACGAAATTTAAAAATAACACAACGCATCAATTCTCTATCATCGAACCTAATATTGACTTGGTATATTAGGTTTTTTGCTATAAGTATTCTTTGCGAGTAAAAAGTTACTACTATATTTTCTTCATGAGTAGGATCCATCCACATTAGTATTATGCGAATGCAGCTCAAGAAACCTCTAACAGAAGCACCAAATATCATAATTACATACTTTTGACTATACTTAAATTTTATAGTTTCGAGGTTCACCAAACTTCAATAACAATTGTCGTGTTCTTCTAACGACCCCTAACAAAAACTAAGACTTTCTTATTTTGTTTGTCATGTCTTGTCATACTTAAGTTCACAACAAATTCTTGCACAATGTATTTCACAATGTTTCTGATTTATAAGAATGATCAAGATCTTCAATACTTCAACTTTATTATTTGACCAAGAACTTCTGACATTTGTGGTCATGGGTCAAATTATTATCCTTGCATATATGAAATTTACAATACTTAGAAATCTTAAATATATCACAAAACTTTAATTAAATGGCCGAAACCTCCATTTGCATTTGCATTGTTCAATAATTTGTTTCGCTGTGTACAATTTATTGTTCAACTTCTTAACCCTAAACTCAAAGTATTATCTCATTGCTATAACAAACAACCTCATATATCATTTTTAGATAAGTATATCTCCAACTTCTATATCTTCAAAAGAAGAAAACTTATCTGACGAGAGATTAAATTACTTGAGGCATGTGATATATTGTGCTCCCATATATGAATTATTTACCATTGTACATGGAAGAAAAGTTGATGAAAGCCTCAATAACTCAAAAACTTTGGCAAAGTGAATATGTAAAGGAATATTACAAAGATTTCTCGTGTAAAAAAAAAAAAAAAGTAAGTCTAGCAAGGTGATAGGTCTAGAATTTCCATTAAATATTAAGGATTTATTAACGGTTGATACAATTAAATGCACCATAACCCATCTACTTAACCTTTTGAGTCAATCAATAATTTAATTGGATAGATATGTCTCAAACCCTTGCAACCCCATTTTATCTCCAATTGATATCGATTTCTACTTGTTAGGCCCACAAGTGAAGGAAAATTAAGTATTATATAATTAAATTTACTATAGGTAAATTGATGGTCGAAATGAATTATTATTGTATCTAATGAAGTGGGCGCATATAAGCAATTTGACCAAAGTTTTCCACGCTTGCATCATGATCATCAACACCAGAGCAAAAACAAACAAACAAAAAATTTAGAGGGGACCTCTTTACCAAAACCAAAACCTATTTAAGCCATGTTTTTTTTAATCAACTACAAAGTGCATGTACATTCAATATTTAGAAAAAAAACACGCACACTCAATGTTAGATAGACAAGCTACATAGACAATTGTAAACTAGTTTGAAGAGTCCGCTTTGAATAATGCTGCTATAAGCTGAAACAGCTAGGCCACAATACTATATAACAGACGGCTGAATTGGAATAATGCCTCAAAAAACTTCACTGTAGATACGTAAATGCATAGTTTACTCAAGCCTGTTGGTCCGATCGTAAGTTGCCAACACTTTGGTAGTTTGACCTCACATTCTGAACACACAAGAACAGCTCAGAGGCCAAAAAAAAAAAAAAAAAAAAAACTTTTGCTTTAACCTTCTCATAATCAACTTCCACTCCATGTCTAGAGACTACAAAACCTAGAAAGTTTACCTAAAAAAAAAAAAAAAAAACACTTTTTTGAAGGCATTCGGATCTACTAATGTTATTTTTGATCATAAACTTCATATTTATTTCGTATCGGTCACTAAATATTTACATGTTTTAATTCAGTCTCAAACTCTACATTCTAATTTTTGGTATCTCTATCGGTTCACTATTGATATGAATGATCTCTCCTATTTTAATAAAGAAATAAAAAGGGACTTGTTTTCTTTAGCTCTTAACAAGGTCAAATGCAAGAGAGAGAGAGAGAGAGAGAGAGATTTACCTCCAGCAATGTAATGTAGTAGAAATCCTCCATGTGTTGCATTAGCGCACTTCCATCTCTAATTGAACGGAATATATTAATTTCTGTGTGCAAAAGCTTTTCAACAAGTTCCTTTTCTCCCTTCATCTGCAAATGGTTAGATTAATAACCAAGAAGTATTGATAGTAAGAACATTAGAATGCCAGTCCATTTCAAGATTATGAAGAAGAGGCAAAAAACTTACAAATTCATTGACTAAAACATCTGGTGTGGACTCCCCAATGACATCCCCTTGATAACCATCTGCTTGAAGCTCCACATTTTCCTGGATTAAACGTGGAAATTGTTTTTATCAATTTTCAGTTGAACTCAAATCTGTTTCTTCCTACTGTTATTTTGGGGATTCTTAGCTCGCATTACAACTGGAATCCACTTCAATTGTTAGTTACAGAAGTAAATGAATGTCAATTCAACATAGAATCTAATGCTTCGTTAGAAAATAAAATTTGAGTATGCTCATGTAACTTCACACCGATATTTCATAAATGGAAAAAGTGGAATCATGTCAAAATTAAAAGAAAAAAGGGGAAAGGTAGAATGTTTCTTGATCCCAAATATGGAAGATTACAATTCCTATTTGTTCGTTTTCCATTTTTTTCTCCTCTGGACAAATTGCAAAAAACAGCCTGAAGTATGGTGGAGGTAGTTAATTTTGTATAATATATTGAATAATTAACTTTAACACCCTCCCTCAAACTCAAGGTGGTAGAGTAACAAACAACTTGAGTTTGTGAAGCGACCGATTGAAGCTGATGATGGAAACTGAAGGAAACTCCCAAATCAAATCACGACAGATCTGAGCTAGAGATAGAACCTATGAAGAACTTACACAAAAAGCTTCTGGACTAGAGACAAAACGTACCGAAACTAATCAACTAAGCAGGTGAATCAAACTGAACCAAACCGGTCTGAATAAACCAACCAAATCAGTCTTGACTGAACCGAACCGGTCTGAATGACACTAAACTAGTCCTTCTAAACCAAACTAAACCAATGTTGACTAAACCAACTGGACCAAACCGGCATGCATACAAAATCTGAACGTGGTTTTATTCTTCTTCCTCGTATAAGGCTTACGGTGGAGGGCATACAAATTTGATGAATCAAGGCGTGGATCTTGTCAGTGGCGGTGTGGGCGGAGCAGTGTAGTGCAGGATCTAAGCGGCCATGGATTTGAGGAGGCGGGTCTGAGGCAGCGGAGCAGAGATAGACGATGAACTATTGCGACTGTGCGTGAACAAAGTGACATTGCAGTGGATTTGGTTGATGGATGGACATTGGTCGTGGATTTGGACGTCGGTGAGACGTCGAACTGACAGAGACGAGGCACGGACGTGGTTGAGTTGCACCAGATCTACGTAGATCTGACCTGTTCAGATCTGAATAGGTGACATCGAACTTGAGGCAGGATCTGCGTGGCCTGGGTAGAAGTCAACAAATCTGGATGTGGCCGATGTCAGAACAGGTGACGATGACGTTAAAACTGAGTGATGCTTGATAGTTTGAGTGGTGCTAGATCTATGCGTGGATCTGAGGCGGCAGATTGACAGTAGGAATAACTACACTCAAACCTTAATGGGCGACGAGTCTGCCTCCGTCGACGGCTGATCGATTGAGGCAGAGATCAGACGGGGCTATGGTGGCTAGAATTCAATGAGACAACCCTAAAGCTCTGCTACCATGTTAATTTTGTATCTTTTATTGAATAATTAACTTTAACAAGAATTACACCCTTAACCTTTCAAGGGTACAATAATTAACTTTCCATTATAAAAGTCCTCAAATTTTTCAAAAGTGTAAAAATTGTACCATTAACCTTTCATGTGTACAAATTAAAACCTCAAATTATGATGAATGTAAAAAAATAAACCCTCAAATCATGATAAGGAAATCAAATCCATTTTACTCAATATCTCTCATATTTCTTTTTTCTCACTCTAATTTCTACCTCTACCTTCCACCTCTTCCTCCCTTGCTTACTCCCTTCCCTTTTCTTGAAAAGAAACAAAACTTTTCATTTGAAATAATGAAAAGAGACACATGTTCGAAATACAAAGATGACAAACCCTTATACAACAAATTGACAAACCCTTATACAAGAAAGTGTAAAATATGTGTAGAGAAAACTATAGCAATCCAAATAATACAAAAAAGAAAAGAAAAAAAAAAAATCTTGAAAAAAGTAGAATGCACAACGCTTGGAGAGAGAACACCAAAATGTAACATCGTTGTAGAGAAAACCATGAGAAGATGAAACTTTGAGCGATCTAAAAACAAGCAAACTAGACTAGTCTTGAAAAACTAGATGAATTTTCCTTTGTCATCTTTGGATATTTCATTCAATCAATGAAATCGTTTCTTATTAAAAAAAAAAAAAAAAAAAAAAAACCAAGAAAAACTGTAATTGCAAGTGATCAAAACATCTAAGGATAAGACTTCTAAAATGGCCAACTAAACTGAAAAATCATTGTTCTTAAATGAACTACCAAATCTCCACTAAATGCGAAAAATGGAGAACCAATGCCCAATAAGTCTGCACTCAATAAATAGGTGATGAAGGTCTTAAAAATTAGCCATGCAAAGCGAAACATAGATCGAGACAAGCAAAGAGATGAAGCTTCCTCTGCAGAGTGTAAAAGCAAAATCTAAAGGCTTCAAAAGATGCTTCAACTGAATAGCTTATAACGACAAAAGAATACTGAAGATCAACAAAACGATTGACCCCAAAGTCTCAGTTAAATCTTAATTTGTGGTCATGATTTCTTTCATCTATGAGCACACATGCAATTAAGGAATGAAATTTGGTGGGATTGAAGGACACTTTTCAACTGATCCTGCTCATTATAAAGCCGTATCTGAATGCTTTCTATCCTCAATTGAAAAAAGATTTTCACAAGCTTCTATGAGAGTCTAAACAGGAAGGTCATTGAACTTGACATCAACTAACTGTTCATTGGTTTGCTCGCTTTGGTTTAGCACTTAGATCTAGATTGAGTGTGTTTCATTTGTAAACTTGAAAGTTTATTCTTTATTTTTTTATTTTTTATACATTTGAAAGGTTATGGATACAAATTTCACTTTAAAAAGTACGAGGGTTTATTTTATACAAATTGAAAGGGTTAGAGTATAATTATTACTATCATTTTTTTTTTTTTTTGCAATTTTCCCTTTTCTTCTTCTTTAACCTAACAAATATATCAGATTTGAAAATTTTATCACATGCATCCCTTATTACCATGAGGTCAAATTCACAAAAAAAATTGAAAATAGTAATAATAATAAAAGAAAGAAGGCCATAATAGTACTCACTAATGCGTCATTCAGATCTCCAGCCGCTAGATACACAGGCTGAGCCACGTGGCAATAACCCATCAAACGAGGAACTGTTGGTATAATGTCTCTGTGGTTCACAACTCTCCAACTGTCTTTCACTTTCTGCAATATTTAGTGATGATTCATGAAGTTGCAAAGGTAACTAAGATTGAATAAAGATCGGTTTGAAATGACATTTTAAGTAGAAAAATGTTTTTAAGTGAAAAAGAACAGTTTTTAAATACTTGACAAGTCATTGCAATTTGTAAACAGACTCTTAATCATTCAGGGATTACGATTTGGGTGGTTTCCATGAGTTTATACATAATACATTAGACAATGTCAACACTTACAGATGCCACCAGTTAGATTTTCTGTCTAATTAGAGCCTGGAATGCAAAAGCCTAGGAGCCGTAGACTCACACTAACAACTGAGTCCTCATCAGAATCATTGGAGCGAGAGAGATCATTGGATGAAGAATGACAAGCAATACCTCCAGTAAATTGAGTCTTAGAACCTGGGATGAAAAGAGTCATGACTGAAAACCTTTGAAGAATGATGACTCTTTGAGGAGTTGTGAAGACAATTTCCTTCAGACACTATAGGAACTTGAACTTGAGCTCGTACACACTTCTCCACTAACGAGTCAGAATTATCAACTAAAACTTTGGAAGAAATTGATTAACCATTCTCCGAGTATAATGTAGAGGAAAAGTCAGAACATACCTCCTAGAAGGATCTAAAATCTGTTCATCAATCTCGAGAGAAAGAACCAAAGATTGTTGTGCTTCCATCACCCTCAATTGTTTAGCATCTCTGCAGGAAGAAAATCACAAATGTTTTTTGCACCTCTATCACTGCATAGGAACAAACAATTGAGGGTTTGTGACGAGGAGCTAACTAGACCACCGAAATGATGCCAATAGTTTCAGAGACTGATTTCTTCTAGTAAATCAAAGGTAAATTCTTAATACTAATCAAACCCTCGTAACTCCTAATAAATTCCATACGAGAATGAGACTTACTTGACCAATGCTCCCATCTAGATGTAAGTCCCTATAAAGTTGTCATTTTCTCATAAATCTGAGATTCGCAAAATCTTCATCAATCTTCATCAAGGCCTTGTCATCCATAAAAGGGATTAATGGAAATCTGAT
Source organism: Benincasa hispida (assembly GCF_009727055.1). Lineage (NCBI taxonomy): Eukaryota > Viridiplantae > Streptophyta > Magnoliopsida > Cucurbitales > Cucurbitaceae > Benincasa > Benincasa hispida. Next base: position 328,463 of record NW_024064153.1, on the reverse strand, counting down.
ACCGGAAATAATCTCTAAAGCAAAATGAATTTCCTTCCAAAAACAATGTGCGAACAGTCCAATAACTACAGTAACAGAGTCAAACTAAAAATCCACAACCCAAAAGGAAGACTCTTGAAAACAAGGAAAGTGAGAATTTGCTTCAACTAGACCAATAGACTGCCTCGACTCACAAGTTTGGCAAACTGCTTCTGCAAAACTTCACAACTTTGACTAGCTAGTCTGCAAATCCTCATAAGGTTCAAACAAAATTGATGTTCAAGTTTCTCATCTTGTAAACCTTAGAAAGAAAATCTCTAACCATTTCCCCAAATACCAACTAGGACATGGATATTCATTCTTCCCCCACCACTAAGCCAAAAAACACACTCATAAAACCTTCCATAAAAAGATTTGAATTTAGGGGGTGTTTGATAAATGGGTATGAGTTGAGTTGAGTTGGGTGGGTATTTATTACCCATGTTTGTTAAGCCCATAAAGAAAACCTGGGTTATTAAAACCCCATTTTTTACCCACTCAAAACTCATTTTTTATCCCCTCAAAACTAGGACCTTTTATATTAATATGATTGTTTTCAAAACTTATTATATTAGAGAAATATTGTTGTTTTGCTAGAAGTCGAGGGTTGAGGATTGGATTAATGTAGAGGTCGAACGTTGAGAACTCGATAAACAAAGAAAAACTTGGAAACAATATATATTAGAGTTGTCGTAGGTTGAAGTTTCGACATAAATAACTCGACAAACAAAAAAAAACTTGGAAACAATATGTATAAAGGGTTGTACATAAGTCGAAACTTCAACCCTGGACAAGTGAAATCTCGCTAATTTTGTGATGAGGATCTCGCTCTAGAAGGAAATCTCGCTAGAAATGTGGGCTAAATCTCGCTATAGAAGGAAATCTCGCTAGAAATGTGGGCTGAATCTCACTAATTTTGTGATGAATATCTCGCTCTGGAAATCTCGCTAGAAATGTCGACTGTTGAAATGCAGAGCACACACATGGGTAGACTTGCATCGTGGCAAAATGAGAAGTATGAGCTAAGAGCGAGATCGTTGAGAGTGAGATCAGCGAGATCCTTGAAATCGAGACCAACGAGATCATTGAGAGCAAGATTTTGAGCGAGAAAGTGGGAGAGAGCGAGATTGGAGAGAGCAAGACCAGCGAGAAAGTTAGAGAGAGCAAGATTTTGAACGAGAAAGTGGGAGAGAGCGAGACCAACGAAAAAGTGGGAGAGAGTGAGAGCAGCCTCATGAGCGAGATCCTCCTCATGAGCGAATCTCGCTAATTTTGTGATGAGGATCTTGCTCTAGAAGGAAATCTCGCTAGAAACGAGGATCTCGCTCATGAAGATCCTCATTTTTTTTTTTTTTTTTTTGGAAATATGTTATTTCTATTTATTGGCTTTACTCCAACGTGGCTGCTACTTACTTTCAACCTAACACTCAAAATTAATTTCACTCTTTAATAAATGCACCCAACTCTCTCCAACAACCACTTCTTTCTCCCTCTTCTATTTATAGATGACTTCCCACACTCATACGTTTTATATTTCCATTGTCTTTCTCCACTAAAAAAAGGTATGCTTTTGTTGGTTACTCTTTAGTTCAATTTTTTTTTTTTGTGGGTTACTTCTTAGTTCAATTTATTTTATTTTTATTTCTAATTTAACTATCATTATTTTGTGTTTCTTGTGGGGTCCTAAAACTAATTGCACAAATCATTTCCTAATTAGTTTGAGGAGTTTGTTATTTTGAGGTTCAGAGTATCTCCCTTTTTTTTAGGACTTATTTTTTTATGGAAATAATGTTATTTGTTAATTGTTGACACATTTTTTGAATACTTAGTTACAAATTTGGCGACATTAATATTTTTTTTAATCTGATACTTCTCAAATTTTTTATGAATTATGGGTGAAATAGTACTATTATGTAATTTTTTTATCTAATAATAAGTTCATTTACAATGGTGAAAAAACAATGAGGATCTCGCTCATGAGGGGGATCTCGCTTAATTCTCATTGGGAAATAACACCATTAAATCTAAACTATAACCCAATATGTCCAATACCGACGCTTGACATCGTTTGCTATTCTTTCTTAATCATGAAACATAATCCGCCAAATACGTTACCCTTCAGGAATAACTTGTGTATCCCTTTCCCTGTAAGATGGATTACTGTTGAAGACCTCTTTTCGATCATGAGAATTATTTCACACTCTCAAATACAGTGTTCATAACACTAACCACGTTATTGAAAAACTACCGAAGGATAGAGAGACAACCGACATATGCTAGGGCACTGCATTTAGGCAGTGACCTTCTTCGCCTAATTACGAGAGTGACTTGGCATGTCGTGAAAAGCACCTTGAATGGATAGATGTACCTTTACGATTCTATGTAATATGCTACGGTCGACTGGTTTGTTGAAACCAACAAGATGTATGGACGTAGAAGAGCATGGTTTGTGATATTTTCCTACACATTCTTGTACACGATGTCAAGAATCGAGTGGTACGCAGAAACTTTTCGAGTCTGGTGAGGCAGTTTCGAGATATTTCAACGCAGTTCTTTGGGCAGTCTTACAACTTCACACTATTTTGTTAAGAAAACCAGAAACCGATCAAACAATACATGCACCGATGGAAGATAGAAGTGGTTTCAGGTACAAAAAAGTACTCAGTTTTTACATGAATACGTCAATAAATATGCATGCAACGATAGTTTTTTTTTTTTTTTTTTAATTCATTCTGATCATTTGAGAGAAACAGAATTGTCTAGGTGCGTTAGACGGCACATACGTTAAAGTGAATGTTAGTGTCGTTGATCGACCTCGATATAGGACGAGAAAGGGAGAGATTGCACAAACGTTCTTGCGGTGTGTGATCAAAATGGGGAGTTCATCTTTTGTTTTGCCAGGGTGGGAAGGGTTTGCAGCCAATTCAAGGGTTCTTAGGGATGCGGTTTCGCCGAACCGTACGGATGGAGGGTTCCAAAAGGTATTATAATAACCGTATACGTTATTTAAACATGCGTACCTGCCACAACACATGTGCATGACATTTCGAAACGTGTACAGGATACTATTACCTATGTGATGCTGGATACCCCAATGCTGAAGGATTCTTGGCGCCGTACAGAGGAAAACAATACCATCTCTCTGATTGACGTGGAGCAAGAAACGTACCGACAACTGCAAGAGAATTTTTCAACATGAAACATTCTTCAGCAAGGAATGTTATCGAGCGAGCTTTGGGTTGCTAAAGGGGCGGTGGGCTATTCTTAGGGGAAAATCATTCTACCCAATACAAGTCCAATGTCAAACAATAACTGCATGTTGCCTTATTCACAACTTGATCACAAGGGAGATGGGAATCGGTGCAATGCTTGATGTGCCCGATGAGGAGAATTCTGCATCAGTTGATCTTGATGGGGATCATATTGAATTTGTTGAATCATCAGAGGAATGGACTAAGTTCAGGGATGACTTAGCAGTCGAAATGTTTACTCAATGGCAAAGAGCCTGATTATTCAATGTTCATTGCTTACTTTTCTTTTACTATTGAATGGAATTTAATTATGGAACATTCCAAGTATGTCGTGAAAATGTTTTGTGCCAAGTCTCTGTGTGAACAAGTTAAATTGGAACATATAATTTCAGCAGTTTATCCTTTGTTTGTGCATGTATTTAATTTATAGCATCTTTTCATTCAACAAACGTATGCATGCAGCATAATGGCGGGTAATGGTAAGAGGTCTAAACACGTATGGTCGAAGGTGGAGGACGCTAAGTTGGTGGAAGCTCTATTGTATTTGGTGGAGACCGGTTGGAGGTCCGATAATGGGACGTTTCGACCAGGATACCTACAACACTTAGAGCGAATTCTGCATGAGAAAGTGCCTGAGTGTGCATTGAATCAGAACACCATTGAGTGCAAGGAGAGGAGTCTGAAGAAACAATACAACGCAGTATCAGAGATGTTAAGTCAGTCAGGGTTCGGCTGGAACAAGGAGTTCAAATGTGTCTAGGTCAAGAGGGAGATTTTCGATCTTTGGGTTCGGGTAAGATTCTAGAAAAAAAAAATGTACGGATACGTGTTATAATATAAATATTAATAATGTGTATGTGTATCAATGCAGAGTCATCCCAATGCGAAGGGGATGTGGAACAAGCCATTCCCACATTACGATGACCTCTCCACCGTATTTGGGAAAGACAGAGCAGTAGGGCAATCCAGTGAGGACCCATACGTGATGGCGACGAATGCATTCAGAGAGTTTGAAGATGAGATTCAACTTGGATCATAGGACTGTCACATCCCTGAGGTTCGCCAGACAGAATCACCATTAAATCAAGATGAAATAGATGAAGAGCCAGCAGAGCAATCTATAAGTAGAGCGAGTGTACCTACTGAGTCATCTCGAGGCAGTAAGAGGAAGAGGTCATCATTCCAAGCTGAAATGATCGACATCATGAGATCGAATGTTGAAATGCAGAGCACACACATGGGTAGACTTGCATCGTAGCAAAAGGAGAAGTATGAGCTGGAGTTCGGGCGTCGGAAGGAAGTAGTAAATGTCATATACAACATTGATGGCCTGGATGAGGATGATCAGGTCACCCTTATTGACCTCGTTGTCACAGACATTCAGAAGACAGATTGCTTCCTTGCAGTACCAGAACACGCACGGAAGAGGTACTGCCTCCGTCTACTAGGAAGAAACATGTAGATTGACCACAACCCTATATTTTGTTTATAGTTCTTTTGGATAACAGCAAATGGACAATGGACTGTCATGTCGAAAATAATGATAACTTTTGCATACTTGAAAATATGTAATTTTTGTGTTTGTAAATATAACTAATATTATAAGTATCGAAAAGAACATATATTTTGTAAATTTTTTTTGGATATATATACATACAAACATTCAATATGAAATATATATACCTTCAATATATATACATACAATATACAATATACCAATTAATTGAGCAGCAATATGAAATATATTTTGTTGGTATGTTTTACCGATTGAAGAGAATTAGAATTATTACAGCTTTTGAAAAGAATATATGAAAAATAATCTATTATGTTCTACAAATTGAGAAAAAAAATTGAGATCGTCCAGTTTATGTCATAAATGATTTGAGAAAATACGTGTATATTTGAAAATTAATCAACAATAGCAAAGCATAAAACTAAAAAAAATAAAAGAATGAAATAAAAAACAAACAAAAAAATAGAACTAATCTCATTAAAAAAAAACTGCATCAAATCCTCCAACTCAACTCAACTCTGCACAACAAACACAGACAATTTAACTTCCTAGATAATTTAACTCTCCATATAATAATTACCAACCCAACTCAACTCAACTCAACTCTCTACTTTTATCACATACTAAACACCCTTAAATAATTGGATAACTCCCGAAGCTCCACGATCTTTCTTATGAAAAAAAGGCTTGCTCTGGAAGATTTCAAAGCTCATCCAAACTAGCTTCAAACCAACCCAGAAGGGAGAAAGAAAGGAAAATCTTATGCTTGTAGCTCATATCGTCCACCAAAATACCCGCTCTCCTTATACCAAATATGAAAAAAGTATCACAGATGCAACAACTTTGAAATTCCATCATCACAAAATGGCAGAAATCGGATTCTCATCAGGAAAAGAGAGAGGTCGAGAAGGCCCAAGGTTATAGGCATGAGAAAGAAGGTGAAGGAGTGAGGACAAAAATGAAATAGATGAAAATCGAAAGAGAATTGGAAACAAAGATCTGCATGGCCGAGGTGGCGGTCAAAGGTAGCAATTGCAGCAGTCAGACATGGTGGGAGAGGCAAACTGTGAAATGATTTCACTTTGTCTTTTATTACTACAAGGGTACAAAGCCCTATTTTAAATAGAATACTGATTTAATGAAATAAGGAAAATATTGACATAGAAGGAAAGAATCCTACAGAATAATTACAACAAATAAAACCAAATAAAATAAAATATTTACATAAATCAACACTCTCCCTCAAGCTGGTTTAAAGACATCATCCATTGCTAGCTTGCTAATCAATTTGTCGAATTGTAATTTTGGAAGCCCCTTTGTCAGTACATCAATAATTTGCTCTGCTGTAGGGATATAGGTAGTGCATAACACTCCAGTATCAATCTTCTCCTTTATAAAGTATTTATCAACCTCCATATGTTTTGTCCTATCATGTAGGACTGGGTTGTGTGCTATGGAGATGGCGGCCTTATTGTCACATAAACCCGTATAGGCATTACCTGGATAAACTTCAATTCTTCCAATAATCTTTTTATCCATATACCCTCACAAATGCCATGTGCTAAAGCCCTGAATTTTTTTTATCACTAGTAAGAGAGTCATCAAAGTAGTAAAGACCATCAAGTAGACTGGCAGTTCCAATCATCTCTTCCGAGTCCTGATCCTGAAACCAATAGTGAGTTGTAGAGAAAATGATATGACAGTTAGTGTCTTTAAAAAGTTTACTCAGAAATAAAAAATTATAGGTTAATTTAGGGACATGGAGCATAAGGTGTAATGTAATTTTTTCTGTCAGACGAATAGTTCCTTTTCCTGCAATAGAATTGAAACTACCATCTGCAAGTCGAATTTTCTCTGTGCTATATATAGGAAACATGAATAAAAAAAGTGATATGTACTGGTCATATGGTCTGAAGCTCTGGAATCCATGATCCAAGGAGATGAATTAAGAAAAGAAAAAGCTTGAGGACAGTTACCTGTTTGTGCCAAGGAGGTACTAGGATTAGCCGATGACGAATTGATCTTCAACAGCTTCAGTAGTTAATCAACTTGCTCTTTACTGGATGATTGGAGTCGGTACTATTAGCAATGGGGGTGTGGATTGATTATTACCTTTGACACCTGGCTTGTTGTTCTTCCAGTTTGCAGGCTTTCCATGGATTTTCCAATAGGTCTCATGAGTATGGCGGGCTTTGTTACAATGATCACACCATATCCGGGGTTTGTTTGGTGGCAGGGAAGCATTATTGGCTTTGGTTTCAATCATCATAGCAGATGTCTCAACAGTGTGTGCTTTTCTTGTCCAACATAACACTTCGACGACTTTCCTCCCTGCGAACCTTAGAAAAAACTTCATTGATGGAGGGGAGAGGTTTTCTACAAGTAACTCTACTTCTAATCTCATCAAATTCATCATTGAGGCTAGTGAGAAATTTGTAAACATGATCGTCCTCCACCGCCTTCTTGTAGTGTGCTTGATCCTTGGTCGATTCCTATTCAGAACTTTCAAAAAGGTCTAAGTCTTGCCAAATTCTTGTCAGCTTGTGAAAATACTGTGTAACTATATCTCCTCCTTGTCAGATATCACCTAGCTTGAGATTCAACTCCAGTACTCGTGATTGATTGTCAAGGTCTGAATACATTTAGTTGACATTGACCCATAAATCCTTTGCTGTAGAATAACACATGTAATTGGAACATATTTCCTCATTCATGGAATTGACCAACCACATCATGACCATGGAATTTTCATCCCAACTAGCAAACAACGGATATGTCTTGGTCGGTGCCTTTTTTTCACCGGTAAGATACCCAATCTTTCCTTGTTCACGAATATACATCTGAATGCTTTGTGACCAACGAAGGAAGTTGTCTCCATTAAGTCGAATTGTGGTGATTTGGACATTTGGAAGTTGACGATTGTTGGAAACTTTGGCCATTGATGATTTTTTGTCGGACGTGTGCTATCAGATCATAACAACACCACTAACAAAAAATAGAGTTAAAAAATAAAAATTACTCACAGAAACAATAGCCTCATTAGAAGAGAACAAGAATACTCGTGGCAGATCAGATCTTGGTGGCCAAGAAAACGATTGACGACGATAGAAGAGGAAAGGTAGTCGTTCAGTGGTGTCGATGAGTAGACCTAAGATAAAATCGCGAGAGAAAAACACCTCCACTTGCGTCAGATCCGAGGTGGTAGGTGAAAATGGCGTGGAAATGAGCGAAATCAATGGTAGATCTGAAGGAGCGAAACCAATGATTGACAACGACGAAATCAACGTCGGATCTGAACGAGCGAAATCGGAGACAACGATCGGCGAAGATCTGAAGGAGCGAAATCATGTCAAATCTAAGCAAAATTGACATTCACAAGTTGACGACGAGAGAAAATGAGCGAATCGATGACGAAAATGGCGGGGGCTGGGTACGACGGTAGCAAAAATTAGGGTTAGAGTTTTTTGTTTGAGGCTCTGATACCATATGAAATTATTTAACTTTTTCTCTTATTATTACAAGGGTACAAAGCCCTAATTTAAATAGAATACAAATTTAATGAAATAAGGAAAATATTGACAGAGAAGGAAAGAATCCTATAGAATAATAACAGCAAATAAAACCAAATAAAATAAAATATTTGCATAAATCAACACAAACGACAACGGCAACGAGAAAGGACAACAGAAGAGAGCTAAGGGCTTTAGCAAAAAGGTCAACGAAAGAAAGATTGGGTTCTGACGGGGATGGGCCAAAGCTTTAACAAAGTTTTGTTTTGTTTTTGACGAGGATGGTATCGGGGGATGAAGGAGCCGATAGACGAAGACCAAAAAATGGACAATGGCGAAGACTTTGACGATGAAGACTAGGATTAGGTTGAAAGGTTAGGGATGGGTTGGGGGAGGGAAGCCATTGGGGAGAGAGTTTTAGAAGTCAGTGTACTACTCCAATTATAACCCATTTGCCGATCATGGATTATGTTTAAACAGTCATCAAACATAATGTTGAACTCTACCTTGATACTAGTTGAGTTGGAAAATTAATTGACCGCATCTAGATGAGGCTTTTATGTTTGGGCAACTTAGTCATTTGGAGAAGAAAAAGGCAAACAGTTGTAGTAATAAGTAATTCAGAAGTTGAATATCAAGTTCTAACTTTTAAAATTACTAAAGATGAACCTTTGATGGGCTCTTTGATCTTTGAATATTTTTTAATATTCTTTCCTTTTATAATTAGTTTCTTTATTTTAAACTTCTCTTTGTATCATATTTACCTACTAATGGGTTCTTTGAGAAATAAGAAAAATCATTTCTCCAAATATATTGGACTTCCACCCAGAAGACGGAAGCCAACAACATGAACAAATTAAGACGATAAGAATTTTCTATTTTACAAAGGAAACAAGGGAATTTCATACCTTGTTATAAATTTCTGCAAATTGCCGGTTGCCAACTCTAGGAGATCCGAAATTATACATGGTCACAGTTACTGCCTCGTGCCTAATTTAGAGAAGGAAAGAAAAAATAGAAAAGAAAAGGATAAGAAAGACTTTCTATTGCAGGGTATTGAAAAGAGGATTAACTTCCAATTCTTGCCAATCAAAAGATCAAGTAGGATAATTTTTTTTATTTAGTCTGCAAACCCAATTTTCTGTACAGCTGATATCATATTGTATAGTTCTCTACGAGAGTTATTGAACCTTAAAAACTAAGTTTATTACTTGGAAAGCACGTGTTGAACATAATATTCTATATCATATTGCGAATTTAGGTAAAAATAAAACAAGCATGCATTCTTAGCCGTGAAATGGAGCAAAAAAAGTGTACATAGAGTCAAATTATTTTAATATATATATATATTTTTATATATCCGTGAGTAGACGGCTAGCTTATGCGCACATTGACTAATCTCACGGAACAACTTGTCTGACTGTACAACATTTGGGTGTCAAGGATTTTAATGTATTCTTATGTTTTTGTGTTGCAGTAAACTGTCAAAATTGCGCTCATATTGCGGCCGCAATCACGATAGATGACAAAACAAAAAAACAAAGAAATCATGAGATTTGTAGAATCTTTGATGAAATCAAATCAAATCACCTTCATTCTCAGCTGAACCGACAAGGAAAGATATCCACGCTGATTTGGAAAAAATCCTAGCTCTAGGAGATCTATAATAAGCAGCCAAGACTCCCCCAAATCATCAGGCTTAGTCCTTGGAGGAATCTCTTGAAAATCCATCACTTTGGCCTCTTTTGTTCGAGATCCTTAGTGGACTGTTGGTGCACCATCCTCTCTATTATCTTGCCCGGCCTTATTTTTTTTTGAAACAGAAACAAGACTTTTTCATTGATATAATGAAATGAGTCAAAAGCTCAGAGTACAGTGAAACATTCAAAGAATACACAGAAACAAAATACAAATACAAAGGACAAATCCTTAGAGACAAATGAGACTAAACTAAAAACAGACACGATCCTATTTGGTCAAATACCTAGCGACAACTATCTTCCTTTCATTACAGTATTTCTGAACAAGTTCCTGGAGGGGACAAACTTTTCCAAGCAAAAAATTCTGACAAAGAACCGAAGCTTGAAAACATCAGTGACAAAGAACTTTGAAAGCAGATTAAAGTAATTGAAGCGTGAAGCTGAACTCTAAACCAGATTGACTAGAAATCTGCCATCGAAGAAGCCCCCTATAAACAGAGCCAACCAATCTTTCTGGGCAACCATGTACAAAAGAACAAGAAGTCTTGAGAAGGACATCCAAGGACTTCGACAGACAACACAAGGATGAAACAATCAGATAAGCAACAACAGACCAGACCCTCCCATCTGAAGCTTCCAAAAAGACAAGATAAATCCTCTCGAACTAGCCATCTTACAGAGAATAAAATTTGAAGCCACTTCCAAGACCAGAATAATTTATCAAGCAACATGAAAACACCCACCAACTAGAAAGACCTCCAAGATCTCCTGAGTTCCATGGCAGGACTTCAAAGAAGAAGATAAAGCAAGATAGAGACCCCAAAATCTCACAAACAACTATAGCCAAAACTCAACCAAGAACGACACCACAAACATCGATTATTGAATGCAGATGCTTGGGAATATCTTCCTTATTGAGAGGAGTAAATAAAGAAACATCAGTCTTACCAATCAATTGAGCTTCCTCCGGTTGAAATAATTGAAAAATATCATTACCAAACCCATCAATTGTCTCTTCCTCATCTAGTAATTCCTCTATTTTAGAACTTTCAAGCTCTTCACTACTAGCACTTACTATTGATTCTTCATTTGAATCTGAATCTGAATCTTGCTTTTTGTGATGAGTATTACGTGGAAGATTAGCTGGGAGACCTAATTCAGACTTCCTTTTCTGAAAAGAATCTGAAGGAAGGTATGGTCTCTCTCTTAGAAAGAGCAGGGGCCTGAGCTCAGGCACGACACTCTTCTAACAAATTTGGATTATTATCTGTGACACTTGACTTGAAGATAGGTCTTTTCTTTTTGTTTTTGTTTTTGTTAGCAAAGGCCGGAATTTGTGCTCTGACCCCACGATTCATCAACGAAATTGAATTTTTAATCACTGCACATGCCTTAAAGATGGTTCTCTTTTTACTAGGAAAATGTTTGGGATAAAGCTTCAAAAAATTTGAACATCACTACGAAATAGAAGGAAGATGAGAAGGTGCATTGAAAGAAGCACAATTTGCGACCTTTGAAGGAATGAGGGGGGAGCTTGAGTGTTGTTATTTTGCAGACTATTACTGAAAGGTGAATGGCAATCTACATGGACAATTGTGTGTTCAGTTGCCTTTATCTTTTGGATTTCCTTCGAATAGCTATCAATGGACATTTTTTGAAAATAATTTCACACACCACAATCAAGGGCGTCCCTTGGACTACTTTCAAAACTTTGAAGTGCAGCCAAAATCTCTCTCCTCATTAAAATGTTATCTGTGTTCACATCTACCTAGATTGGATCTCTACTGACTTGCTCTTTCGTCTGTAGTAGGGAGACACTTGCCGGATAATCTCTGTTATTACTTTCCGGTGGACCCTGTGTCAACTTTTCCTTTTGCATTATCTTCAAACAAGATGCAAACGGGTTTCTTGAAAAATTGTGTGGATTACTGGGGGCAGCAAGAAAAGCCCAATCTAGATTCAAGCTAGAAGAATCTATTTCTTTGTCGTTTATAACTTGCTTTAGTCGAAATAAATCAATTGGGTTGGAAAAATCTTTAAGAAACATGGCGCCTTTAACTTTGATCGGAGGGTAAAAAAATTCTATATAACCATAATTCAGAAAAATGTTTCCTCCATTTTTATCTATAATTTCAATAGTAGATGGCATAAAACCACAAAAATTTCTTTTAACTTGAGTTTTTGCTTTAGCAACATTAATAAGATTCAATGTTTCAAATGCAATTGATTCTAAACCGCCAAAATAAGACCCCATAGTTTCAAATGTTTGTTGGCTCCAATAGTCTAATGGAAGATTTTTAATCGAGGTCCACCCACTGTATCCTTTCACCACATTCGGTCGACTGTGCACTTGCGTATTCCATTTTTCAAATTTCAAATGAAACTGACCACACTCTTGCCATTTCCCGGGGTAATCAATTATTTTTCCCACATTTCCTTGATCCAAATGAATCAAAACATTTTCCGCGGACCGAGGATTGCTAATGACATCTGTATCAAAGTATAACTTTAGTGTGTTCGCTATTTTTGGCCATTCATCAAACTCAAACAGTCGTGATACAATCCAAAGATTGTTAAAATCTGTCTTAAAAACGTCAAAGTTCTTTTGAATCCAGTAAAACAACTTGCTCTGTTTATCGGATGCTAAAATAGGGGCATACTACTTGCTGAAATTAATGTCCTCCATGCTCTGTTTTTTCTATATTGGAATAGGGTATCGTGCTCCTTTTGTCTTCTTCAGCGATTTCAACATGAATAGACCCAAAATCCTTAGTTTTTTGTAACATTGCCATTCTTTTCAGACTAAGATTATTGCCTGATGTAAATTTGTATGCGAACAAGTGTAAAGGTCTAATTCATCTTGCAAAAAGATTGAATCAACGTAAATAAAGGAGTAAGCTTTAAAGAGTTTTTCATTCTTTTGTTCTTTTACAATCTCATTGTACTGTTCATTTGTTTAGTTAAGTGTTTCATGTTCTTTACTTCCTTTTTCTATGCTATATGTTGAGAGTTGTCCAAGACAACGTCCAAAGCCCACGAAGCATCACTTATTCATGTAGAAAATAAACACTCACCTTGCAAGTTGACTTGACGAAAGTTCAAGAGCAAGAAGTGTAGCTAATGCACCACCCAAACTGTGACCTGTAACATAAACATGCCATTTGACTGGTGGCTCAGCACATTCATCACTGCAAGAAAAGGGATATAAGTCAAACAGAGTGCACAAAAAGAGTTTTGAATGAATAACCCATCTTGATTTTCGAATATTGCGTAGAAAAAATAGTGTTTTCCCACATGAACCTCAAAGAAAATCGAACAATAGAAGGGATGCAGCAAACATAGCTTTTTGTTGTGTCTATTGGGTTTGTTACAACTTCGCTAGTTTGTTTGTTTTTGTTATTGTGCTTATATTAGTATGGTTATATTATTGCAAAGATCTTAGTAATGTTGTTTTACTCTCTTACATAAGGTTACCCTTGTACAAAGGGATCCACGTTGGAGGCAGGGGAGCGTGCCCCACTCAAATGATCATGTTCTATATATATTTATATGATATTTCAATCAAAATATTAAAAACTCATTTTGATTCTCAATCTTGGTAGCCAAAGTTACCTCGTTTGCAATTAAAGATCTCTTTGATGTCATCCCTTAAGCTTAAGCTCTCGCAAGTCTTGGTTATATTTTATAAAAAAAATTGTTCTAAATTGTGTTCACTTTTACAATTTTCAAGCTGAAATTTGAACACAGTTTGATGCTTCCCTTCTAATTTTGAGAAGTGATAATATTGGTGAGTGCAAACTCTATACTTTTGGATAATGAATTTCTTATCATTTAATTAGACAAAAGATACATATATATAGGTAAATGAGAAACCCTAATCTAGGATATACAAAATTACGATAAAAGACGGCTGTACATATTAATTTAAATATATATTATAACACTCCCCTTCAAGCTAAAGCAAATATGTCAATCATGCCCACTTGTTGAATAGATAGCTTATTCTTGCTCCATTTATAGCTTTGGTCAAGATATTTCCCAACTGTTCTCCAGTCTTCACATATCCTATAGAGATATTAACCCTTCTTGTATTTTATCGTGAACAAAGTGACAATTCGCTTCAATATGTTTAGTTCGTCCACAGAACACTGGATCGGATGCAATGTGAAGTGCAACTTGATTATCACATCATAATTTAGCTGGCATGGTAATACTGAAACCCATCTCAGATAATAGTTGATGTATTCACACTATTTCACACAGATTGTGTCATAGTCTATATTCTGACTTAGCACTCGAACGAGAAACTACATTTTGTTTCTTACTTTTCCATAGTTTCCTCCTACAAAAACATAATATCTAGAGGTTGATTTCCTATCCTCTCGAGATTTAGCCCATTCAGCATTTGAAAACATTCAATCCTTGTATGATCATGATCTTTATATAAAAGATCCCATGTCCAGGTGCAGCTTTTAGATAATATAGAATTTGTTCTACTGTAGGCCAATGATCCACTGAAGGAGAAGACATAAATTGACTCACAATACTCACAGAATAAGCAATATCTGGTCGTGTCACTGTTAAATAGTCCAACTTTCCAACTAATCTTCTATATCTCTCATGGTCTTTAAATAATTCTCCTTCTTTAGCAAGTTGCAAATTTGGTATCATCGGAGTACTACATGGTTTGGCTCCTAGTTTTCCAGTCTCGGACAATAAATCAAGTACATATTTCCGTTGTGACAGACTTCTTAGTACTTCAATACCCAGGAAATACTTCAATTGTCCCAAATCTTTAGTATGAAATTGACCTTGAGGGAAAGTCTTGAGAGAAGATATACCTGATATATCATTTCTAGTGATAACGATATCGTCAACATACACAATAAGCAAAGTAATACCATTGTAAGATTGTTGATAGGATACAGAATGTTCAGAAGCACTTTTCTTCATATCAAAACATTCAAGTGCTTGACTAAACTTACCAAACCATGCACGAAGACTTTGTTTTAGTCCATACAAAGATTTTCGAAGACGACACACTTTATCACTCTCCCCCTGCGCAACAAACCCAGGTGGTTGCTCCATGTAAACTTCCTCCTGAAGATCACCATGCAGAAACACATTCTTAATGTCGAGTTAATGCAAAGGCCAATTGTGAGTAGCAGCCATGGACAAAAATAGTCGAGTGGAAGTTAATTTAGCAATGAGAGAAAATATATTAGAATAATCAGTCCCATAAATTGGGCATAACCTTTGGCAACAAGACGAGCTTTCAACTGAGCCACTATTCCGTCAGGATTGACTTTTATAGCAAACACCCATTTACATCCAATAGCCTCTTTCCTGTCGGACACGAGATTAAATCCTAAGTACCATTATCATCCAAAGCAGTCATCTCTTTAATCATTGCACTACGCCACCTAGAATGAGATAAAGCTTCATGAACAGAGTGAGGAATAGAGATGGAATCAAGAGATGTAATGAAGGAATAAGTGGGCGAAGACAACCGATCATAAGAAATAAATGTAGAAATAGGGTAAGTACAAGTGCATTTACCTTTTTAAAGGGCAATCGGGGCAACCACGAACGGATACTCTGAACATGACTACATCTTGTTCGACAACGGAGGACTTTTACTAACGATGCATGGCTCTGATACCAATTTGTTGGGGACAATAGACCTCCACATATCTCCACAATGATATGATATTGTCCACTTTGGGTATAAACCATGATGGCTTTGCTTTTGGAACCACCCCAAAAGGCCTCATACCATTGAAGATAGTTTTCCTCCCTTATAAACCCAAGATCATTCCCTTATTTAACCAATTTGGGACTTTAATCGCATTCCCACCCAACAGTCCTCCCCTCGAATAAAGGACCACCGATCCTTCCTTCAAACAATCATTTGATCTCCGTGCTAACTCAACCACAGACTAGTCATCCATTCGAATTACACTTGAGCACACTGCTCGTCTAAAGGCTTAACCATGAACGGATACTCTAAACATGACTACATCTTGTTTGACAACTGAAGATTTTTACCAACGGGGCATGGCTCAGATATCAATTGCATACAAACTTTAAACATTCGATGGATGTGTTCTTTTCCCGAGTACAAAAATTCTAAGAACTCTAAGAGTTCCTTAACAGAATTACGATGATCTACCAAAGCAATAGTCTCACTCTGAATGAAATTCTTAATCTGAAGATAAATTCGAGCATCATCACGAATTCAACCCTTTTTCTTATCATCTTGGGATGGATTCTTAGTCACATGATCATCCATATAAGTACTAAGTAAATAAAATTAAATCGTGCAATGCCAATCATGGTAATTAGCTCCATTTAACTTATGTTTTGTTATCTTTGATGCTAAGGGAATTACATTGGATACAATCATATGCTTCATTTCATCCATTAAGAACTAACACACGATCCCACAAGTAGAATTAAACAAATGAGAATCGAAAGAAAGGTAAACCAAAGAGCAAAACAGCCCCAAATTAGAACAAAACAGTCACAAACCATAGGAACAAAAGGGTATTTTCTAAACAGCCTCACACTCAAGTAGATGTTGGTAGAACCAAAGGCACAGATTGACCAGAAAAGGCAACTTGAGACAAACCCAACCGATAGAAGCGAAGAAAATGGCCTCAGGCACTCCCACACGTTGGCACGTGGCGATGGAACAGACTTGATCTGGCTGTGCGTGTACCTCACGTGTGGCTGTATTCGATGAACAGCAAACGCAGACTGAGGCGGACGGTGGTAGTGCTCTTCCTGAGGTGAGTGGTGTCGACAAACAGCTACTCAAAGTTGATGACCCAATCTCAAACTCTTAACTCACAAAGCCGCCAAAGAATATTCTAAAACCCTAAACAAAGAATGCTCTAATACCATGTATTCTGTATTTTCAGAGAATGAAATTCTTATCATTTAATTAGACAAAAGATATATATATATATACACATATAGGTGAATGAGAAGACCTAGTATAGGATATACAAAATTACGATAAAGGACGACTATACATATGAATTTAAATATATATTATAACACAGATAGCCAAATACTTGAGGAAGATTTTATCTTCATCAAAATTTGTTGCCATTGTAATCCTTTGAGAAATTAAAGTTCAAAGTCTTGATCAATTTTTCATCAAGACAATTTAGAGCTCCAATTGGGTTGCATGGGATGCCCATGGTGGGCTAGGGAATCTTCTAATTCTAATAAATGATGCCTCTTTCAATACATCAAACGTCACCCAAGGTGTCTATTCTTTATCTATTTTCTTCATTTTGTCGAAGAGTTTATGTTTTTGGATCACAAGGATTTATGGGCTTGCCAATGATACTGAGGTTCGATTTCTCCTTGTTCCAACAAGAATTATATAGCTCTCTAATTAGCTATCACAGTAAACTTCAATCCCAACAAATAAATATAATCATTTTTTAATAGCCAATACCACAACCATCATTAATTCACGATCATAAATTGATTTGAACCTCGCTCTTGCCGAAAGAGTATAGCTGAAGTAAGCAATGGGGCGATGATTTTGAGATGGCAAAGCTCCCAACCTTGTTTCAAAAGCACCCATTACAATTATGAATGGCAGGTTAAAATCCAGTAGAGTTAGCACGGATAAGGACATCATCGCTTGCTTCAGCTTCTCAAAAGCATGAGTGCCTTCCTCGTTCCAGATGGAGGAGTCCTTGTATTCACATGGAGAGGGTTTATGTAGGGTTCCTCAAGATGTATTGATATGATAATAGTTTGCTCTAAGGCAATATGGCCCTCTTCCTCCCACTCTCGAGAAGAACTCAAACTAAAAAAAATAATAATATGGAAACTACGAAAGGAAATAACAACCCTACTAATACCCTTCAGAATCACTATCGATGATCCCCACACCAACATTATCATTTCACTTCCTCACTCCCACGTAACTAATTACTTGCTTCCCTTGTCGTTACCTTTTTACCCCTCCTCTTGTATTGATATATAATCGGAGGAGGAAGCCTAACAGTTTGTTATGGTTTTGTAGTTCTGTTCAAATCTCCCGTAACCCTGTCAGCCCGAAAAAAAGGAGCCTACCTAAAAGAAAGACCTCCAATAAAGAAAAATAAAACAAAGAGAATAATTACAAAAAAAAAAACTTTGAAGCGCACAAAGAAACATGGAATCAAGCAAGGGCCAAACATCAAAAGGATTAATCTTCTTCCCTCGAAAGATTCTAGTGTTCCTCTCACCCCAAAAGGATTATGCCTAAAGACCTGTTTTCTTTTAGTTGGAAACAAGAGAGTCCTAGAAGAATCAATATTCTTTCATGAATTTTACTTAATAGTAGTCAGTATACTTGGGAAGTGCTTCAGAAGATGCCTATATCATGTTTTCTCTTTGCCGTCTTTCTTATACAGATAGGGAATCTAATCACTTATTTATTGGTTGTTTCTTCTAAATAGCTTGCTAGTATAAGATCATCCAAGTCTTCAATTTGCAATGGGAGTTCTCATTTGCTAAAGACTTCTTCAGCTCGTAAGGGAGTATCATTACCTTCGAGGTCACAATTATTATGGATGAAGTCAAATTGTTACTTTAAGAATTGTGGTTATAGAGAAATCAAATTTGTAAGACAAGCGTAGTTCTTGGATGGACCATTTTGAGTCAGTTCATATTACTGCCTCCACAAGATTAATGTCTTGCTAAGACCTTTAGAGCCCGTTTGGATCGTAGACATTGTTTCATGGGTATAGATTTTTTTTTTTTGAACAAGAAACAATCCACTTCATTAAGATAATGAAAGATGTTACAAGTGACAAGAAGGAAACAAACAAAAAGTGCACTACAAACAAGCACTCTAAAAAGTACAAAATGGATTAGTAAATGCACTAGGACAAATATCTAGGATTTGAATGTCTGGAACAATTAATGTTTGTATTTGGATATGCATGATAATTAATGTCTGGTAGCTAAATATGTGTGTTAAATTTACAATTTTGTTTGTGGAAACCAAAATTAAATAATTACTTAATTAAATACAATAGACCAATTATTATAGTCATCAAATAAATTTAGCATTATTTAATCAATAAAAATAAAAATAAATGAATACTTTTACATTAAACATAATTAATTAATTTAAATTAATTACTAAAAATAATTAAATTATTGTAAATTAATTAGAATATTGATAATCATCATAATAATAATAATAAATATTAAATAGTTAAAATGTCATAAAATATTAATGGTAAAGATATTAGTTGAAATTTATTAAGTCCAATTAATATATTTATATTTCATAATTAATTAAAATCAATAATAATGAGTCATTGATGTTAACTAATTAATTAAGCTATATTTTTACTTGTCATCTCCCAGGCATAAAAATCCCACACTTTTGCAGAGAATTAAAAAACCCATGTCAGATAGTTTTGAAATTTCCTAGATAATAATACCTTGAGTTTTAAAAATTAAAATTCTTTTAAACAAAGATATTAAATATGTCTAAAATTTCATGTGAAAACCTGTGAAACAAATAGACCTTCAATGATTTCTCTTTGTAAGATATTTATTTAAACTTGAATGTTTTTATTAGTCTTTTGTAATTCTTTTTAAAGTTTTACTTTTCACTCTAAGTCTGTATCATTTGAGCATCAGTCCTCCACGAAATGTTTGGTTTCTTGTAAAAGAAAAAAAAGTGAAGCAGACTCACTTATAATTAATGGCCATTTTAATGAGGGAAATAATTCTCATTCGTACTGAATCATACGCACTTAAGAACCCACTGTGAACCTGGAATAGTCAGATCTTCATCATTAAACATTACACGAAGACTACAGTGCATGGAGTTCAGAACAATACATATCTTGTAATATAATAAAAATATTTCTTACTTGAACTTCCTCGTTGAAATCTCCACTTATCCTTTCAGGATTTAACCTAAGTCAAAGGAAAATAGATGACATGTTAAAATTTTGTGAAAATGAAGCTGATATGAAACCATAACAAAACGCCATGTTATTCACACAAGTTTTTAAGCCTTCAGAGATCCACATGCTCACTCATTTACCGTTTTTTGGTCCTTGCTTGCTGAAATATTATAGCCAAGTTGTGTTATAACTATGCCAACTATGGAATGGAGAAAGATATACTCTTCTAATTAGCTTCTTTCTACCAAGAGTGGGTCTTTCTAATTAGCTTCTTTCTACCCAAAATTCAAAAGCAAGGGTGGGTCTTCCTATCTTAAAACCAAAGGATGAAGGGTCAAATAGCCCCTCCTGAGATCCATTGGTCAAATAATATACAACCAGATATAGTGTAAAGCATTGCGAAAATTAGGCTAAAGATTTTAAGCACGTTTAAAATTCAATAGTTCTTTTTCCCCTTGATTTAAATTAGCTAACTCAAACTGCACTACCACAGTTTTCCTTTCTATGGTATATGGCTTTCTATTCGAAAGTTTTGTCCCATGCATAACGTTCTTTTTTATTATCCATCATTCCATAAGAAACAAGGAGAATGATAAAAATTCAAAGTAACGGTTAAAGGATTATCCTCGAGGGAAAGAAAAATAAGTACCCTGCAGGGACTAGCATCAGGTCTGTTCTTAAGTCCTTCCATCTTGACTGGAGAAGTCAAAAGGTCAGAACTTATTACACGGAAAGTTATTCTCCAGAGAACAGAATATCGATATAACATAATAACCTACTTGTTCTGTGCCCCTGAAGGCAACAACTAGTCTCCTCCGCATAAAATCACGCCAAATTGCAACCTGTAGACTCCTACAGTTAGGAATGAAAACAATAACTTTGGGACAATTTGCTAATGCGATGTCATTGAATTACTGAAAATAGAGACAACTTTACAAATGTTAAGAGCCATTCTGGAAACCAAATACTTTACCTGTGTGTCTGTAGACTCGTTATCTAAGAAACATAACTTTTCAAATTCCGACTTTATGAAACTAGGATGGCCAAGTGATGTAGCAAGCATTGCCCAAGCTTCCATCGCACTTTCTGCAGTTGCAAAAAGTGCTTTCATTTCCTCAGAATTCCTATTATCCAACAATGATCCATCCCCTGAACTACCAAGCTTCTCTCCCTCTTTTTTAGAGCCCTCATCTTTAGTATCTTTCTTTCCTACAAGCCGCGCTTCCTTGTTCAATTGAGAAATTGTTGCTGTCAGAACCATCAATGCCCCTAAAACAGACTCAGTTTGACTTAATAGATCTTTTGTTACTTTCTTCACATCAGTTAGTGTTGAGTCCACCATTCTAATGTTCTTCTGTTCGTGATCAACATCCAAACTTTTGGGCGTTGCAAGCCCCGATTCGATATAACCTGCTTCAGCACTCTTTCGTGCCTCCAAACCAATTTTATTTAGTAACTCAAATCCATCCCACTTGAATTTCTCAGGAGCAGGAAGACCTAGCTTCTTGACAATATTTTGGTTTGTTACATCAGCCAAGTTTGTCCAAAATTGTTTATCGAATTGCTTTGTTAAGAGACTTTGCGTCACTTCTTTCAGCAACTGTCCACTTTCCACAGTATTATCATTTATTTCAACCTCATCAGATTTTCCCTCATTGGGATACTTTATATCAGTTATAGAGACTTTGGTATTCGTCTGCACGTATGAGGGTATATCCTCTGCGTTGTTTTGCTTGCTTAATAAATGATGACTTGATTGGTACTCGTCATTGAATGACTTTAACTTTCCAAAAGCATATTCTACAAACTGACGCACAGGCACGGTGTCAGATCCAACAACCTTGTTTAAAGCAGATACAAAACCATTGCTGCGAAGAAATTCAGAAATGAAGGGAACTCTCCACCATCGTTTGTCATCTTCAATTTCATCAAAAGTCCTATACTTGATCTGAGAGACACCATTAACAAACCAATATCAATCACATAAAAACAAACAGGTTTTAAGAAAGCAAGACTTAATTAACCAACAAAAATTAATAACCTTCAAAAGTTTGTTATCCTACCAGATATTGGAAAAGAAACTTTACCACTTAAGTTACAAACATAGAAAACAGACACAAGTATAGTACAGCTCCTAAACCCAGCAGTTATTACAAAGTAGCAGTATATTAAGAAAACATCACGAGCATTCTATATTTAGTTGTTATAAAATGCTAGAGTAGCTTACCTCCATCAGCAACTTTCCACCTCCACCCATCCCTTCTAACTCCACTGTTACATCATGCAAATTTCCTTGCAAAACACACATTTGTCACCAGTTTAACAGGTTTATTTTCCTTGAACCACAAACAACACTATGCAGACGATTCTCTTTTCTAGCTCTCTCTCTATTGCTCGCTCATGTCATTGCAACAATGAAGTATAAGCTGAAGATATTCAATAGATTTCCATCAGTGTATAAATGAATATAAGTATTTTCAATTATATTAGATAATGATCCTAGGGTGTGATTAAGGTGGAAGAGATGAGATTCTCTTCCGTCATTATTTGCTTTCATCATTTGCTTGCACAAGAGAAGATCTTCTGGCTGAAAGAAGCCTTCATTGACCTGCTATGCTGTTTTATTAATTTCATGTTATTCAATCATGCTAAAAGTCTATTTGATAGGAAACTAGATTCAGTTTTATAGTTTCAGCTTCATTGAGTTCAGTGATTGTGTTTGCTAAATCTATATATTAGCTATTTTAGAATTTTGTGATTCAAATTGTAAAAATTCTGAAAATAACGTTTTTACGATTTCGGTGTTTCTAGATTTTGGATTTGAAATTTATAAAATGTAAAATTATGTTTAAAAAAGGATAAAAACTTGAATAAACATAGTATTTATGTTATAAGCTCAATTCATTTTTGTTTCCTTTTGTTTTTTTTTTTTTTAAAGGAAACAAGTCTCTTTATTCATTAAGAAAATGAAGTGCGACTAATGCTCAATTTACAAGGAAGTCATAAGGATCAACAGGTGCACCCGGACATCTCAACTAGGTTGACATCCCCTTAACACCCCTCATCACATCCATAGCTCAATTCATTTTTGTTAAATTAAAATATGTATAATATAACCTATTATAAAGTATATGATATTATAAAATAAAATTCTACAATATTTATAGCATAAAATACGTTCATAAATTAATTAATAGTTTCTTTTTTTTTTAATATCTGTGAGTGTCCAGGCAACGTTCATAAATTAATTAATAGCTTCTTTTTTTTTTTTAAATATTTGTAAGTGTCCAGGTGTGCACCTTGACTAGTCTCACGGAACAACCCGCCTGACCTTCCAACATTTGGATGTCAAGGAAACTCGTAGGATATTAAATTCTAGATAGGTGACCACCATGGATTAATTAATGATACTTTTTTAAATATTAATTAATTAATAACACTTTAAACTCAACCTATTATTTAGTTGGTAATTACCGGTAGTTTCATGATTAATAAGCATATTATCAAATATATTTTGAAAAATTATTTAAACTGGGATCCAATTTTTAAAGCTATTACCAAACACATTGAAAAACATGAAATACAACTTATGTTTGCATTGAATTTCCTTGTTTTCAAATTTATGTTTTCAGACCAGTGAAAAAAAGCACCCTAAATTTGCTGGGATACATGTTAGCAACAGAAGAATTCAACTCAACACGATTGGTATGTAGAGCCACCACTTAACAAAGGGGTAAGCAGTGGCAATATAGTCCATGCTAGAGAAACAACACGTTTTGGGAAGTTCCCTGGGAAATGTTTGGTGATTTTCAGAGGGAGATAGAAGGAACAAATATAATTTTTAGAAAAATACAGAAGGAAGCAAGAAGAAGCGCAAGGTTATTAAAAAGGAGAAATGAAACCTTTTTTCTGGTGGTTGGTGACTATATGAAAGTAATACTGCAGGAGGTCAGCAAGTAAGTTAACTAAGAGTTACAAGAGGCCAAAAGAAAAGGAAATAGAATACTAGTGATCGATATAAATATGAATGAGCTGAGGTGAGACCAGAATATGAGAGAATTTCACTCATTCGAGTTTTAGAGTTTAATATATTATGGCATACCACGAGTTTGACACAGAATAGGCAAAATGTAAAACTTTAAATGGAAAATAGAAAGGATAAAAGACCAATATGCTCCAATATTCACATATATATTATGTTAATCATGTCCAACTTGTCGCAAAGGTAACCTATTCGAGCTCCCCTTTTAAAGCTTTCATGAAAATATCTCCTAATTGTTCACATATCTAGAAGACACCAAACTTTGTTGTATTTTTTCACGAACAAATTGACAATTAATTTCAATATGTTTATGAAATATGGATGCAATATGAAAGATTGCTTGCAAGTCGCACCACAACTTGGTGGAAACTATAACAGGACCTCTTGCTCTAATACCATGTTTAATCACCAATAAGCCAAAAGCTTTAGCAGATGAATTACAGTAAATTAAACATATTAACCCTTCAACAACAATACAATCTATTTAAATCCATGATTCTAATGACTTGATAGCAGAAGAACTTGAGTAGCTGAGTAAAAAGCTTATTGAAATCTCAAAACTCGTTATAGAATGCCATATATCAACATTCAATCTATGATGTTAGTCATAGAATATATTAAACTTCAGTTTTTTCTCTTTTTTTTCCAGTTCCAAAATGTATAAAGTAATAAATTTGAAATAAGTCCTCACCATCACAAAGAGATTCCAGATTGATGCCTGCATTACCCATTCGTTTATGTGGAGTCACCAAGTTTGCATCCCACGCAGCAACCTAAGATTTGCTTGATACATAAACATTCAAGATTTACGAATCGATCTATTTTTTATATAGTACAATAGGCTTATATACATACATATATGTAAATGGTTTACTGGAAATTAAGCTTCTTCTTCTTCTTCTTCTTCTTCTTCTTCTAATTATTATTATTATTATTATTATTATTTGAAAAGGAAACAAAATGTTTCACTAATGAAATGAAAAGAGACAAACGTTCAACTTACATAAATCTCGAAGGAAGATAAGAAGATGAAAAACAAGAAGCACAAAGCAACAAATATAATGATAAAGAATACAACACTGATAGAGGGAATATTAAGCATCCCAAATAAGACATAAAACATGAATAGAGAAGTCAGCAAATGATGGAATAAATTTGAGACTAGCCGACTCCAGACGATCAAAACAAGCGAGGAGCTAAACTTGAAAAAGTTGTTCAGGCCTAGCAAACCAAATTACTGGGAACAAGGCCTACAATGCATAAATCCAGAAACTTTGCAACAAAAACAAATTAACAGCTTTCTTATTTGCGAGAATTTCTTTAAAGCTACACGAATTGAATTGACCCCAAGACCATGAGAGATCCAAGAAGTTATTCCAAGTCATGCTAGAAGAGCTTTGCACTTTCAAGTTGATATTGATGGAGATTTGGGTGATATACTTCTCAATTGGAGCCCACAAATGTCAACCAAATAAGAAAATTTGGACGGAATTTGAGAAGGGGATAGAAAGGGAGTTCCACCCTTGATTCTATTAAGCTATGATTTGCAACTTCATCCGCCATATAAATTTTCAAAATCCTCCTCATATAAATATTCCAAAATGAGCTCTGAAATCTCTATTCTTAGAGAATCTGACTCTGATTCTTCACTACTAGTGCTGACAATCGATTCCTCAACTGGATCAATATTTAAATACTTGTTCATTGCAGACGTACTACTGATCATGCCTTTAATAAACTAGATAAACTGAAATCTCAAAACAATGCAAAATTCCTTCTGGTTATCTCTTTCCAATTTTCCAAAAAACAGACAAAAGTTCTACTAATTTTAACCATAAGACCTAGGATTTTGAACCACTTGAGACAACATGTAATTGATAGGACACAGAATACCCCGATGACAATCATATATCATAAAGTAGGCAACCCGTTAACTCATAGCAGTTGAATAATGAATGTTCTCAACTTTACCTGGCAATACCAAACATAGAACATCTTAATTATCAAGTACAGAACGATATACTTTCTAAGAATGGAATGGTTGAGCAAAAATTTGTTGCCATGAAGCCTGACACAAGTTAGTGTACCTGAACATATTTAGTTGAAGGCTCTTTGATGTTAAGAGTGAAGTCCTCGTTCCATGTTGGCTGCTTTGTCCTGTCATAACATTTTAGCATGGTAATGAGAGCAAAGTTATCCATCAAAAGCTATGGTGAGAACACCAAGATGTAAACATTTTCTTTTTTTTGGGGGGGAGGGGGTATGAAAAACCATATTTTCACTAAGAAAAAAATGAAATAATATAGGGATTCCAACCAATAAAAAAGAAAGAATACATTTAAAAATTACCAACTTGCTCTGGGACTATCAAAATTCCCCCATATAAAAAATATAAAATAATAAAAAAAAAAAAAACATAGATCTCGCAACAGAACGAAAACAGAGATTTAAAACTAGAAAATTAAAAGCCACAATAGAAGTGTTCCAACCATGACATATATCTTGAATTGAAAACCTTTCAAACTTCTTAGTAAGAGAACACCATGAAGAAGACTTTGATCGAGCCAAATTGAATCAAACACAAGAAGTTTGAGAAGAGTTCTACAATACAAGATGCATCGATTTCTTTCCAACCAAAGCTCAGAAAGAATGACTTGACAACATTCACCCAACTAAATAAGCTTTTGTGAATTCCACCTAATACCACAAAGAAGGTAGAACAGATTTCCCTTCGCAGACTCTAGGAGTACCCAACTGAGGTTGAAGAGATCAAAAAATAAAAACCAGAATTTCATAGAGTATAAACATTCAACGAAGATGTGGTTGAGAGATTCCCCCACTTTTGTCTTCCAAATAGCTGTAAACAAGTCATCATCCAAAAAAGATGAAGCCACCAAATGACCTGATAAAGATTTAACCGAGAAAGTTCTAAGGATTCAACAGACGAAATTTGAACATCACCACAAGTAGACAAGAAAATGAACCTAATTATCTTTTGAGAAAGGTGTTGGCTAGTGTACATGGTTTGGAATCTTTTGATCACTTTGATTGGGATACTGCTAGAAAGAAAAGACGCCTGTGGATCAGCACCTAAGGAAAGCTTTAATCATTTCAAAATTGGAAATGGCAAGAGAGTTTTTGGCAAGTGGTCAGGAAATCTTGTTATCCGCATCCCTTCAATATATCTTCATTACCCGATGGTTCGATTTCAGATTTTATTGGCAAGTTTGCAGGGGTTTCTATTCAGGATATCTATTGCAGCTGGGGCTGTTTTCAATGATCCTTTTTAGTTTTCACTTTATGTTTCCTTATGTTTTCTTTCCTAATGCTTTATTCCTTCTATTTTCAGATTCGTTTTCTTTTGCTCCTTTTGGAGTTTATATCTGTTGGAAATAAGGGGGTTTGTTGATAGTTTATAGCCCCAAGGATATTTTAGTATTTTACTTTACCCTAGGTTTATTTCTTTTTTTATTTTAGGACTTGCTAGAGCCTATAAATATGACTTCTATTGTAATTTTCAGTGTGGGTTAAAAATAATAAAAGAGACTTTCTACTGTGATTTTTTCTCCCTATACTAGGGTTTTCCACATAAACCTTGTATTCTCTATCTCTATATTTTAACATGGTATCAAAGCATGGTGACAAAACCCTAGCCGCCGTCGGCGAAAACCAACCGGTGCAAGACAACTCTAGGTCTTCATCAACCCCGCTTCTACCAAGACAATGGATGACGCTGCTGCCACCGCAAGTGCCATCCAAGCTGCTATAGATTAATACCTCCAATCCCTGCATATTGGTTTGACAACCCTGCTGCCGCTACAATTCCTCCATGGAAGCCCTAGCGCTGCTAACCCTAGTGTTGCCTACCCTAGCGCCACCAATCTCGTGGGTGTTCCTGCTGCCGGCAGTCAAAGGACTCTCCTTGAAGTAGGTGAATCATCTTCCTACCATGACGGACAGCATCCAGCCACGTCTGCCAGCCGTGTCGCCAACTTCTTTCCCCACTTATCATCGGCAAACTTCCTTCAACATGTGCCACTTAGCCATGAAAATCCAGGCTCGGTGGGTCTGTCTCCGGTAGTGTTTCAACAACAGTTGGCTAACCTTCAGGCAAGTTTTCAACAACAGATTGCCGCCCTTGGGGCAGCCCTCGACACTTCCACAAACTTCCAATCGAGTCCAGTAAATTCTGATATCTCTTCCGATCTATCGATGTATCAAGAGAATTCGGTAACCCCTTTCCCTACTTTAACTACTACAAACTATTTGTCTGGATCTATGGAAAATTCCATAGGGCTCATTGCTTGAGAAAAGATAAACTATTCATACCAAAAGGATTATATCCATTGATAAATTGTGTTGAATGGCCAGAATTATTTCTCCTGGTCTTAGTCCATTAAAATGGCTCTCGAGGGACATCACAAGTTTGGGTATCTAACTGATGAGATAACAAGACCTAGGCCAGGGGATCCTCAAGAGCGCATTTGGAGAGGAGAAGACTCCCTGCTTCGATCATCATTATTGATTAATAGTATGGAACCTTAGATAGGAAAACCATTACTGTATGTTGCGACTGCTCGAGATATCTGGGATGCAGCTCAGAAATTATACTCTAAGAGGCAAAATTTGTCCCGTTTGTACACTCTGTGTAAACAGGTTCACGAGTGCAAATAGGGAATGATGGATGTTACTTTCTACTTTAATAAGTTGTCCCTAATCTGGTAGGAGATGGATCTATGTCGTGAAATTGTTTGGTATCCTTATGGAGGTGTTCAGTATTTGAAAATTGAGGAAATTGATTGCGTTTTTTGATTTTCTTGCTGGTTTAAACTCCAAGTTTAATGCAGTGCAAGGCCGTATACTGGGACAGAGACCTATACCCTCTCTTATGGAAGTATGCTCTAAGGTTCGTCTAGAGGAAGATAGATCTAGTGCTATGAACAACACTGTTGTAGCTGCTCCTAATTCTGCTGCTTTAAGTGCAAAATTATCTGGTTTTGATGGTGACAAGCAAAATGGAAAACAAACTCCTATTTGTGAACATTGCAAGAAACCTTGGCATACAAAGGATCAGTGTTGGAAGTTACATGGTCGACCACCGAATGGCATATGTCGTCCTCCGAATGACAAGATCAATCCTGGACGGGCTATTGTAAGTGAATCTGCAAGTGCTGCCTCCTAGTCACAACCCCAGGTGAATTGCCAGAGTGACCCTGGTGCTGTTGGGACCGTTGGGGTTCTTGCCCAATCAGGTACTTCTCAATCCTTAAGTTTCCTTAGTGTAAATGGTAAGAAACCATGAATACTTGATTCAGGGGCTACATATCATTTGACTTGATCGTCTGATAATTTTCTTTCATATCTTATGAGTGCTGGTAGTGAAAAGATTCGGATTGCAGATGGGTCCTTTGCTCCTATTAAAAGCAAGGGTCATATTTCTCCTTTTGATGGTTTAACTTTACAAAATGTGTTGCATGTACCCAAAATATCTTACAATTTACTATCTATTAGTAAGATAACTAGAGATCTGAATTGTCAAGTTGCCTTCTCACCAAATAATGTTTTCTTTCAAGACTTAAACTTGGGGAAAACGATTGGCACTGCCCGACACAATAAGAGACTCTATTTCCTTGATGATGATGCTTCCTCTAGGAATTGTAATAGGACTAGTTTGTCGTTTTCTTATTTTTCAACTTTCGAAAAAGATCGTATGTTGTGGCATTTTTGCCTTGGTCACCCAAATTTCCAATATATGAAATATTTATTTCCTCATTTATTCAATAAAATTGATGTCTCTTTTCTGTCTTGTGATGTGTGCATTCGTGCAAAAAAAGCATAGGGTCACCTTTCCGTCTCAACCCTACAAACCTTCTCAGCCCTTCACCTTTATTCATAGTGATGTTTGGGGTCCCTCTAGTATTACTACATCTTTGGGGAACATTGGTTTGTGACCTTTATTGATGATCATACCTGTCTTACATGGGTTTTTCTTCTCACTGATAAATCTGAGGTTTCATTCGATATTTTAACAATTTTACACTACTGTTGAGACTCAGTTCAACACTAAAATTGTTATTCTTCATAGTGATAATGGTCGTGAGTTCCTTAGTAATATCCTTCATGAGTTTTTGCCTTCTAAAGGTATTGTCTACCAAAGCTCGTGTGCTTTTACTCCTCAACAAAATGGGGTGACTGAAAGGAAAAATCGTCACCTCCTTGAGGTTGCACGGTCTCTCATGCTGTCTACTTCACTGCCATCTTACTTATGGGGGGATACAATTCTTACTACAGCTCATCTTATTAATCGAATGTTTTCCCATGTCCTCCAACTCCAAACCCCTCTTGAATGCTACAAGGAGTCATACCCTACCACGCGACTTATTCCTGGTGTCCCTCTCCAAGTCTTTGGGTGCACTGTGTCACAATCACTCTTTCGGAAGCTTCTCTTAGCGATTGTGCGGCACTTGTTCCCGCTCACGAACAAGTCAGCCAACTCGAATACGGATTGCCGATAGCACACCGAGTGCCTCTCGCAACCTCCACCCCCGTTTTAGGGAAAACGGTTTTAGAAAACGGGTTTGGAGAAAAGGTTTTCGTAAGAAGTTTTTGTGAGTGTGAATAAAGAAAGAAAGATTGTAGTAGCCTAGAAAGCAATAAGCAACAACAACAGCTTTATAGAGTACTACTCCGGGTATGAGGAAGTGATGGTTTGTCTTATCCCCATATAGTGCATTCTGAACAAAAAGCCAACTGGCGCCCTTGCATATGCAAAAGGGCGAGTGGTCACTTACAATGAAAATGTAAAGAAAGCAAGCTAACTAAGCTAATACAATACAAGATATGAAAGTATGCTAGAAGGGGGTTGGATCGGGCATGCGGCCATGGGCAACAGGCCCTGAACAAGCATGACCGTGACATTCTCCCCCACTTAATTGGTTGACGTCCCCGTCAACTGACCTTGTTCAAAATCTGCGATGGCTGGAGCTACATTCTTCAAATCTTCGGCCCGCTCCCAACTGATCTCTTCGTCTGGGAGATCCTTCCATTTCACTAAGAACTCTGTCAGTTCTCGTCTGGGTCTTCCAATACGGCGCGTACGTTTATCCAGGATTTGTGCAACTTCTTTCTCAGCAGAACTCTTCATCGGACCGGTGGGCGCTTAGCATGTTTCGTTGTTCATCCTCGGGATCGGGATGATAGGGCTTCAGGATACTCACATGGATGAACAGGATGAATCTTCAATCCATGAGGGTAACTGAACCTTAATATGAGGTTCTCTCGGACCTTCTCAATTATCTCCACTGGACCTTCATAATTTCCTTACTAGCCGTTGGTCTCTCTGGCCTCGGAAACGAAACTGTTTCGGTCGTAGCTTGATCAGGACCTTGTCCCGACTTTGAAACTCGAGGGCCCTCCGCTTCTTATCAGCCCACTTTCTTCATCCTTCTTGATGCTCTTTCTAGGTAGGGCGTGAGCTTCTCAGAGGTTTTGCTCCACTCTTTAGTGAAGTTATGTGCCTGAGGAACTTTTGCCTGCATAAGGGTGGTCCACAAGTGTGGCATGAGTGGCTGTCTGCCGCACACCACTTCGAAGGGCGTTTTTTTCCGGTCCGCGGAACTCTACTGCTATTGAAGCTGAACTGAGCCAACATCTAAACAACTGGAACCAGTTCTTCTGTCCTAGCGTCGATAAAGTGACGCAGAATATTCTTCGAGCATACTGTTGAAGCGTCCGTCTGGCCGTCATTTGGGGATGATAGCTAGAGAGATTCAGTGTATGACCCCAATATTTTGAACAATTCTTGTCCAGAATGTCCCAGTGAATCTTCCGTCCCGATCGTGAACAATGCTCGCGGGGACACCCCATAATTTCCAGATGTGTTTGAAGAACAGCTGGCAGTCATCACGCTGTGCACATTTTCGGCGTTGGGACGAAAGTGGCATATTTTGAGTAACCGCGTCAATGATAACAAGGATCGATTCAAAACTCTCCCACCTTTGGGCAAATGGGTGATAAGTCGAGAGAACACGCTCTTCCCATGGTCTAGAGGGCACAGTAGGGGTTTCCAACAGACCCGCTAATTTCGCCCTTTCGACCTTATCTTGTTTGGCAGACAAGCAAGTCTTGTAAATTGCATGACATCGTCCCGAAGGCTTGGCCAATAGTAGCCTGTTTCAGAAGGGCATAAGCCCTCTGCCAACCATTATGTCTTGCCACG
The DNA here is from genome assembly GCF_009727055.1 of Benincasa hispida. Lineage (NCBI taxonomy): Eukaryota > Viridiplantae > Streptophyta > Magnoliopsida > Cucurbitales > Cucurbitaceae > Benincasa > Benincasa hispida. Next base: position 296,274 of record NW_024064153.1, on the reverse strand, counting down.
CGTGTGTCATGGCACTCCATCAGCGACCTTCGTAACTCCCGGATCTGGGTATGTAGAGGCGATTGCCCTTGGTGTATAGTAGATCATCTTCCACCTAGACTGACGTGTCTTCCCTCTTTGGCCAACTGTCAAGTGAGTTTTGACAGTTTCTCGTACTGTTGCACTCAACGTACTTGCTGTTAGGCGGGCGAACATGCACAGGCCGCATGTTCGCTTCTTTCGTCTAAGAGCATCGGCCGCTTGGTTACTTTTCCCTGGTCTATGTTCGAATTGGAAGTTGAACTCCGCTAGACACTCCTGCTACTAGTGCCTGTTTCAACGACTATATTCGGTTGGTTGAAGAAGTGACAAATGAAGTTGTTGTTCGGTCTTGACCACGATCTTGGCCCCCAAGAGATAACTGTCTCCAGGCCCTCAAGCAGTGAAACTACTGTAACTATCTCTTTCTCGGAGGCGGCAATACCTCCGTTCGGCATCAATTAGTTTTCCTACTCTCATACGTGATGGGGTGTCCCGTCTTGGAGGAGAACACCACCTAACGCGAAGTAAGAAGCATCAGTCTCTACTTCAAATGGCTTGGTCACGTCGGCAATTTCCGAGGAACCGGCCCCTTCAATCATTCACTTTCTTCAAGCCTCAAAGGCGGCTTGACATTCAGGAGTCCAGCTCCATTGGCTATCCTTCTTCAACAGTTCATAGTTAATGGCCCCTGTTCTTCTCGAGAATCCTTCTACGAACCGCCTATATAAGTTGCTGGTCGAGGAAGGATCGTAGTTCGGTCACGGATGATGGTACCCTCCAGTCTCTTAATCGCGGCCACTTTTGCCCTCTTTCCATACCAATCTGACCACACTCAATCACGTGGCCGAGGAAATTTATGCGCTTTTGGCAAAGGAGCACTTTTCTCTCTTTACATACAACTGATTTCTCCCTCAGCTTTTCGAAGACTATTGGAGGTGATGTCGATGGTCCTCCAGCGAGGCACTATAAGACCACAATGTCATCAAGATACACTACGACGAATTTGTCGATGTATTTCGTGAAACACTTGGTTCATTAAGGTACAAAAAGTTGTTGGAGCATTGGTGAGGCCAAAGGGCATCACGAGGAATTCGAAAGCTCCATATCACGTGACACAGGCCGTCTTAGGTTCGTCTCCTTCAGCAATCGGGCCTGATTAATATCCAGACCGTAGGTCCAGCTTTGAGAAATATCTTAGCACCGTGAAGCTGATTAAATAAGTCAGTAATGATAAGAAGGGGATATTTGTTGCTGACTGTGAGCTTATTCAAGGCCCATAGTCGATGCACAACCGGAGGCTCCCATTCTTCTTCTTCTGGAACAGTACTGGGGCTCCGTAAGGGGCCTTCGCCGGTCTGATAAATCCTGCATCTAACAACTCGTCTAACTTTGTTTCCGGAGTTCGGCAATTTTGGCGGGGCCATCCGATATGCATTCTTGGCAGGTCGGCTTTGCCCTTTGGTAACAACTCAATCTCATGGTCAATCTCCTTCGTGGGGGTAAGACTTGGGCAAGCTTTTCGGCATGACATCCCGATAATCTTCCAAGACAAATAGAACGTCTTGGGGGATCTCCTCTTCAGTGACTCAACTGATTCTATCGGGATGGTTCATGAACGTGGGTTCGTCGTGGGCCAGGCCTCTCTTCAATTGGAGGGCTGAGATCATTCTCACCCATTTGGCTGCTTGATACTGGCTTGGACTACGGTGGGTGTAAAATCCCGTAATGACTAAACATTTGGCGAGGGCATTGGTATGACTTTATGTTCAGTAGGAATTCCATCCCCAGTACCACCGTCGAAATCATCCATCTTGACAATCACGATAGTCAACGAAGCCCTTCCAGTCTCCTAAACTTCACCGGAGTTCTTCTTCGCTATCTCGTAATTGGTAGGGCCTGCGGAATTTCACAGCTTTCATCTTCCCTGCATCTCTTTCCCAAAGTCAAATTCAGGCGGCGAGCTTCCGTTTCAGCCATGAAGTTATGGTAGCCCCAGAGTAACCATAGTGTTTTTTTTGGCCGATCTTTGGTTGACCCAAGCGTCCACATACATGAGTCATTTCTCTAGTGGCTCCGTCGCCTTTCCCATCTTCTTCTGGAGCGCAGATAAGAATTTCAATGCTCCCATCCTGGGATTCTCAATTTCTGCAGCTGGCTCGGTTACCGTCTCCTCCAGTTCAGCCTTGTCCTTCGGAGTAGAGGCTAACGTGGCTTGAAAAGCATTGAAACCGGTTCGATTGGACATTCGCCAACACTGTGTGGTCCTCTACATAATGAAACAAGACAGGGGGCGATTGTAATTGTTATGCTGTTGCGGCGGCCCCCGCCAGTTGTTTCCTAATCTCGGTTGGGATGATTTAACGGTCCTCCTATGTTCTTGTCTCCTCCCCCAAAGTCCTGGGAGGAACAGGAACGACTGTTTCTGTTTTCCCCCATTTGAGGAAGTTGACTGCTTCCTCCACATCTTGTGAGTCAGTGCTAAGGTCGTATAGCCGTTCAGCTGCCGCATAGGCAGAAGGGAGATT